>NW_011335324.1:27750-49753 GCF_000735185.1 Notothenia coriiceps | reverse complement strand
AGACAAAATAAATATGCTTCACATGTCTTTTCATAGGATTTGAGAGATGTAATCCAAGATCTCTTAAATTGTGCTCTCAAAGTGCGCACCAAGATTGATGCTTTAACTTCAACATTAAAAAAAAATCTCCCGGGAGGGGCATGCCCCCCCGGACCGCGTCCTGAGAGGTGAGTGTTACGGTCCCTCCCCCACTCATCTCAAATCATGTATCACATGGATAGTTGAGAACTAAAACATGACACACAATCTTTTGTGTACATATCCTAGTTATGGTGAGTCATACACAACGTGCATGTGAATGCATAACGAGTCATGGGTGAATCATCTGGATTACAGAGATTACTTTTCTTTGCACAGCATAAGCCAAAGGCTGTGATTTAATAATTTACAAGACAAACATCGACGGATATGTAAAAATTGAAATGCCCTGAGAGGAAAAGGTTCCCCCACCCACCCCTGATTTAGAATGATCCAGAAGAGGATGGGAGAATGTCATATGGTCAGATGAAACAAATAAGACTTTTTGGTTAAAACTGCAACTAGACCGTGTTGGAGGAGAAAGAATGCTGAGTGCCAATCACAAAGAACACCATACATAACTGTGAAACAATGGGGATTGGAAACATCATGCTTTGGGGCTGTTTTTCTGCAAAGGGACCGAGGACGACTGACCCGTGTAATGAAGAAAGAATGAATGGGGACAATGGTGATCTTCTGGATTTTCCTTTCTCAATTCTGTCTCTGCATAAGTTGAGATATAGCCGATGAAAATTACAGGCCTCTCTCCATCTTTTTTAAGTGGGAGAACTTGCACAATTGTGGCTGAACTAAGATACTTTTTTCCCCACTGTCATCGATCCTGAGATTGAAGCTCAAGCCGCTGACCAGTGAATCAAGTAGAAACAAAGAAGAAGTAGATCTCACCTGGAGGAGTGACTGACTTGCCCTCGCCAGCTCCTCGTTTCTGACGGCACCAGAGCCACAAACCATCGGAGGACAGTTCTGCGAGAGATGCAGCGACACACAGCGAACACGTCCTCTCAGCGCACTTTCGTCAACAACGCAGAGAAGAGACACGCGCTGCCTGAGGGGAACCACACAGGGAGTACCAGGAAACAGAGAGCATGAACAAAGAACAAACACAGGGTTCCACCGATGACTTCTCCAGGACCTTACCTCATTTTTCCATGACCAAAAAAATTAACTCTTTCTCAGCGTACCACTGGAAACATGTTGTGCCCTATCCTAAAACAATCAAATAGGTAGCTGACTAAGCTTCTAACACCCTAAAGCAGGGTGTCAAACTCAAGGCGCCGGGCGGCCAAATCCCGGCCCCGCAACTTCTTTTATGTTGTCCACAAGAGCTGCAAAGAATATAAGTGTTTATTATACGGGTTACATGCCGTTTTACTGAAGCACATTGCCAATAACAACCTTTCCCACAATGCATCTCATTTGTGACATGCAAAACTGAAGAGAACTGCAATTATTTCCCCTAGACTTCTGCATTCAGACGTAGTTAATTACTGAAGTTACACTATTACTAAATGACACCTATCGATAATCAATCCAATGCAGAGGCAGTAATGTAAGAAAAAAAAAAAAAAAAAAAAAAAAAAAAAAAAAAAAAAATAATACATTATTTTTATATTATAATCGTCTTAAAGTTACAACCGAACCCTTTGAGTGCTAACCATAAGATGCGTAATGTGGCCCGCGATGAAATAACACGAAAACTCTTCCCAGCAAAACATCTCAGTTAATGCCATTTTAACGTTTCATTACATACCGATAGCAGTATTTATTATCATTATAGTATCTACTATTTTGGCGATTAGATAAAAGATATAAATTAATTTGATGCAATTTGAGTTACATTTCCAATGACGTTTCCAGGGCCTGGAATTTGCATTTGAATTTCCATGACTTTTCCCAGGTTTTTTAAATGACGACACCATGAAGTACATGAAAAACAAACCATTTAACTAACAGCACGATCACGGAGAAACCTGCTCAAAGAGCCTTCAGCGTGCATTGATCGGTGGATCAGCGTCTGGTTTACTGAGAGGATTGACTGGAGCACCAAAGGATGCTTCAGTCTGACTTTATTTGAATCAAATATTAAGTAACGCAGGGCGATATGAGGCTAGATCTTGTCTTGGATTTTGGACATCGTCTCTTCCTCCGTCTAAAGGCTGCATTTCAGTCATTTTCCCAGACTGGTAGTTTTGTAATTATTGGAAATGTTTCTTTAAAGGTCCCATGGTCATGGCATTTCAACTGATCATCATATTCCATTGTTGAGGTCTACTAGAATAGATTTAAATTGTGCAATTTTACTAAAACTCCACATCTTGGTTTCCTCACACAGCATCCCTCGTGTAGTATGTGATTCACTCTCTGTCCTAAAACGGTTTGTGGAGGCCCTGCCCCCCCCCCCCCTATGAGACAGCGAGACACAGCCCGAACACGACCACACCCCAAACCCGCAGCCTGGCTGTGATTTATTGGGCTCACACACTAACTCACAAGCCTCAGCCTCGTCCCGCCCTTCTCGGGGAAGAGAATCGGCGGAGCTGCAAGCTGAGAAAAGATTGAGTGTGTGTGGGAAGTCCGCGGATTGGTTCAATTTGGACAATCCGCGGACTAACCTAACGCTCCGCGGACGTAACGTAAACGGCTCCACGGATTGGTCCATTTAACCAATCCACGGAGCGGTCGTCCGTTACGTCACTTGTTCCCGGAAGCAAACAATGAAAAAGAGAAATATCCAACGAGGCGTTCTGGGCCAGCATAGACAGGTTTCTCTGTGTTAGAGTTTTACTCCCTAACAGGGTACTTCTCTTGAGGGTTTGGGACGCTGCAGACCGTTCGACATGCAGAAAAATTCATAACACACAAGCGGGGACGGGTTAAATAACCAGAAAGCATGACATTGGGACCTCAATATCAACCATTACTGGTGGATTTTTTATCTAAAATTTTGTAAAAAGCAAAGATGGGTCAGCCCTACAATATCACACGATACTAAGTAAGTCAATAATATTGTGATATTATATTGGCAGCTACTTGTATTTACATATACAGTTTATTTCCATTATATCCTAAGCTAAAAACAGACACTCAATCCTTTGGTCTTTAAAATGTCTATTTATTATTATTTATTATTGACCTTTGGTCTCGCCCCACCGGGTAGAGGAAGGTTGGGAGGGCGGATGTGATATGACGCTTGAGCTTCTCCATCCGTTGATCCAATCAGGACCATCCCGGGATCTCAAAAACTTCTTGATGGATCGACCTCGTCTTTCTTCCATCATCGATCTGCCCTCTTTACCGTAACCTGCGACACACACACAACCACCACACACAACACACACCACACCACACACACCACACACACACACACACACACACCACACACACACACACACACACACACACACACACACACACACACACCACACACACACACACACACCACACACACACACACACCACACACACCACAGGATATGAGTGTATTCCTTGAATGAACATCCTTAATGATTCCACCACACACTTTGAAAACCCCACAATAAGCGTACGTAGGTGTTTAACTCTCACCCTGACTTTCTTTATTATCTCGCTGGGTCCCAGCAGCAGGCTCCCGGTCTGGGGTGAAATATTCTGGTTTTTTGTTGCGGACCGGCTCGTTGGACTCTCTGTAAAGTTTGACCAGGAACCCCGGTTTTCTTAGCCGCTATGGCGGCGTGGCATAAATCCCACGGCGACATTCACACCCTCAACCGAGACACAGTTTACCTAAAGATGGCAGACGAGCGGGAGGAGGGGTGGAGGATAAAGGTCCCCTATTATACTGTTTTTCATCAATATATTATAAGTCCCAGATTATATACGAACATGTCTCTGATTGGCTGAAACACCAAACAGATCATTGCGCATTACCCATAATCCCCTTCTGTTTCAGCCCTGTTTTCCAAAGTACTGATTCTGTCCTGTTTACTTTAGAATGAAATAAGGACCCCTCCCACGACCCCTCTGAGAGACATTTGGTTACAAAGATTACCTTGGTTGCTGATTGGCTAATGGTTACACAAGACAAAAACATCGTTAGACATCATAAAGTCGGCAAAATCCTGATCAGCTCATTTTCAGACAGGTTTTTATAGAAAGATGGATCAGGAACAAAAAGAGACGAGAATCTTTGTTCCTGAAACTTTCAGAGTCTTCTTTCTACATGTGGATGTAGAAAAGACAGAGAGAAGAGGGCGACCAACACTCCACGAAGGAGACATGGAAAGAGGGACAACACTGTTTGTGTAGAAGAGACAATGAGAAGAGGGGACACATGTCTGATGTAGAAAAGCAGAGAGAAAGGGGACACATGTTGATGAGAAGAGACATGAAGAAGGAGGGGACACATGTTGATGAGAAGAGACATGGAGAAGAGGGGACACATGTTGATGTAGAAGAGACATGGAAGAAGAGGGGACACATGTTGATGTAGAAAAGACAGAGAAGAAGAGGGACACATGTTGATGTAGAAGAGCATGAAGAAGAGGGACACATTGTTGATGTGAAGAGACATGAAGAAGAGGGCGACACATGTTAGATGTAGAAGAGACTGAAGAAGAGGGGACACATGTTGATGTAGAAGAGACATGAAGCAAGAAGAAGGGACACATGTTGATGTAGAAGAGACCATGAAGAAGAGGGACACATTGTTTGATGTAAAGAGACATGGAGAAGAGGGGACACATGTTGAGGTAGAAGAGACTATAAGAAGAGGGGACACATGTTGATGTAGAAGTAGAATGGAGAAGAGGGGACACAATGTTGATGTAGAAGAAGACATGGAGAAGAGGGGACCATGTTGATGTAGAAGAACATGGAAGAGGGGACACATGTGATGTAGAAGAGACATGAAGAAGAGGGGACAATGTTGAGGTAGCAAAGACATGAAGAAGAGGGGACACATGTTGATGCGACAGAGACATGGAGAACGAGGGGACACAATGTTGAGGTAGAAGAGACATGAAGAAGAGGGGACACATGTTGATGTAGAAGAGACATGGAGAAGAGGGGGACACATGTTTGATGTGAAGGACATGAAGAAGAGTATTTAGTTTGCACAAAATAGTGACCTTTAAGTGATTGACACCACAGACGACCGAGAAAGCAAGAAACTCGAAGTATGACAAATTAGAAAAAGAAGTGACTCAATGTGTCTCGGCTTCTACCTGGGCCAATGGCCCACCCCTCTCTTCAGCTCTTTGGCCCGGACCCTCTCCGAGATCCTCCTTTTTGCCACGGCTCCAGCTGAAGAGCGCAGATCTGCCCTTCTCATCAGGAGGACTCAAGATGTCTCGGAAGAACGGAGCGACATCGAAGCCCTCCCCGGTTTCATCAGATGCATTAAATAATGACCACCGCTGAGAAGAGAAGAGATGAAGAGTCAGAGGAGTAAATGACATACAGTAGCTGAGTATGTACAGCTGATGTGATCAAACTAAGGAACATCTTTGGGATGTGTTAAGGTTACGGAATAGGCGTGTTGGTAAGGGGTTTTTCTATAGTTAATCACTCAGACACTTAGGGACCACAAATGTCCCCATAAAAATCTCTTAATGAATCTCCTCTGCATTATACGATGCATGTATGTAGTCCTAGGATGCCAGAACTGCCATGATCAAAATCGAAAATGGACAGCCCTGGCGAATTAATAATCCGATTATTCCCGAACGCCCCCCTCCCGCGGGAGAGAAAAAAAGAAAACTCTTGCATTTGACCTCATTGTGCACTTGTCAGTTGAAGTTAGTTCCACGAGGAACTCTTCTTGTTTCTCACTCCAATAAATTCAATCGCACGTGTGACGGAGAAGGGGGGGGGGGGGGGGGGGTCGGTGGGTAGCAGCGCAACCAAAGCGCTGCGCTGCCTGGCTTCTCCAAGTTTACAGTAAAACAAACCTGGTGGTGTGAACCAATGGCCCATTTAACAATTATTAATCACTATTTAACTATTATTAGCATTAGTCTATATTTTGGTTGCAACTAAAGCCAGTGAACAAAAAAAAGAAACATAAATAAAATAAAAATATATATAAATAAAATACGTAATTTTAAAAATGTATTTTCGATTATGGAGACTGTAACGAATATTCGAATATTCGAATAATCGCTGGCGTCCCTAATGTAGTCACGTGTGTTGTTTGCATGTTATTGTTCTCTTTTACCGCCTGTATGTACTTGTGTTTAATCCTTTCTTTATAACTATTGCTGTTGATGTATTGTGATTTTAAAAAGGTGTCTGTTATCATCTGGCCGGGGACAACAGCTGGAGATTAGCAATGTTGGCTAAAGCTGCCCCATTTACTGTTTTTGTGTGACAGTTGATTAACGGGGACTGTCCACGACACTAGAAACAACTAAACTAAACGTACCGGTCTCTTTGAGGTCTCCAGCTTTAGTGCGAGCCAGCCGGTCCTTGGCGCTGTCGCCCCCGTGAGGCTCGTCCCTGCAGCTGAAGATCATGAGCCTCTTGTGGGAGAGTCTCAGCTTGATGTCGCTGTAGAGGTTAGCGCAGCACCACAGAGCGTCAGCTAGAGACGTCTCCCCTCCGATGCCCATCGTCTCCTCCACCAGCTGGGCTCCTTTCTCCCCCCGCAGAGCGTCCACCCCCCGCACTCGCTTTGCACCTGAGATAAGAGAGGAGGTGTGTGAGCAGACAGGTGAGGAACAACAGAAGGAATAGGGTGAGAGAAAGTCATGTGTAGCAGTTTAAAAAGGGGCACAGAAAGAAGACTTTCTTGCATTGTGCATGTAGTGACACTGGTACTAAAAGTAATCACTAACAGAGGTGCTAGAAGTACTCAGATCTTGAGCTTAAGTAAAAGTAGAAGTACTCAGATCTTGTGCTTAAGTAAAAGTAGAAGTACTCAGATCTTGTTAAGTAAAAGTAGAAGTACTCAGATCTTGTACTTGAGTAAAAGTAGAAGTACTCAGATCTTGTACTTAGTAAAATAGAAGTACTCAGATCTTGCACTTGAGTAAAAGTAGAAGTACTCAGATCTTGTACTTGAGTAAAAGTAGAAGTACTCAGATCTTGTGCTTAAGTAAAAGTAGAAGTACTCAGATCTTGTTGTAAAAATAGAAGTACTCAGATCTTGTACTTGAGTAAAAGTAGAAGTACTCAGATCTTGTACTTGAGTAAAAGTAGAAGTACTCAGATCTTGTACTTGAGTAAAAGTAGAAGTACTCAGATATTGTACTTGAGTAAAAGTAGAAGTACTCAGATCTTGTACTTGAGTAAAAGTAGAAGTACTCAGATCTTGTTCTTGAGTAAAAGTAGAAGTACTCAGATCTTGTACTTGACTAAAAGTAGAAGTACTCAGATATTGTACTTGAGTAAAAGTAGAAGTACTCAGATCTTGTACTTGAGTAAAAGTAGAAGTACTCAGATCTTGTACTTGAGTAAAAGTAGAAGTACTCAGATCTTGTACTTGAGTAAAAGTAGAAGTACTCAGATCTTGTACTTGAGTAAAAGTAGAAGTACTCAGATCTTGTGCTTGAGTAAAAGTAGAAGTACTCAGATATTGTGCTTGAGTAGAAGTACCAGAATATAGGAATACTCTGTTACAGTAGAAGTCCTGCATTCAAAATGTTACTCATGTAAAAGTAGAAAAGTATTAGCATAAAAATATAGTTAAATAGTATAGTAAATGTACTTAGTTACTTCCAACCTCTGATCACTATAATTATGATTTTTAACTTTCTGAAAGTGTTCTTAAGTTTTCAAATGTTTTTGTTGAATAATATGCAATAACAATCAAAGTCTTCTATACTTTACTACACTTTCAGAAGCCAAACCCTTTGAAACTGTGCAACTCATAATATCAATACACCACTATATATACTGTATTGTGCACATCTCTTTTTAAATTCCTAACTTTAAAGTCATATTTTATTGGACATTTTACTTTAACCTCTTGTTTTTTATAAATATCTTTATTTTATTTTATATTTCTATTGCACATTTTCACTTTAACTAGGTATTTATAAACACTTTTATTCCGATTTCTTTTTTTCATTTACTTATTTAATTCTCCATTTCCAACTGTCACAAAACCGAATTTCCCCCGGGAGAAATAAAATATTCTGATAATGATGATTAAGATATGCATGCCCTTGTTTCTGCAGCAGAACCAAAGCAGTATACTGTAAATAGAGTGTGATGCTGAGTCAGTGAGTCTCACCGGGCTCGTCCAGGTCGTGGTAAACGTAGACGTGTTTAAATGAGTTCCTGGGATTTTTGCTCTGCTCCGTGCCGTAGAAAACCAACGCCATCAGGTCCCTGTGGCTGCTGATGATCTTACTGGTGTACACACTGCGCACCACCTACACACACACACACACACACACACACACACACACACACACACACACACACACACACACACACACACACACACACACACACACACACACACACACACACACACACACACACACACACACACACACACACACACACACTATTTATATGGCTTTTATATGAATCATTCCCTATGCACTTTTAAGTTTTAAATAATGTTCTTTCTTTCTTTCTTGCTGTGTTTAGTCGTATCTGTTTTCCTCCTATATCACTTTTATTGTATCTGCCTTTGAGTTTCATCCGGGTAAACACTGTTTTAAAAGTGTGGAATAAACATGTAGGTTGTATGTTATTATATTAGAGAGTATTACTATTAGTCCGGCAGTCTCAGTCAGTAGGGGCTTGGACTGTGAGCCGTAGGGTCGCCGGTTCAAGTCCCTGACCAGACCTAAAATATGGAGTGCTACTTGGAGAGGTCCCAGTTCACCTCCTGCCCTGCCGTGGTGCCCTTGAGCAAGGCACCGGACAACCCCCTTCCCCCCTCACTCCCATTGCTCCCGCTGTACAATAGCTGCCCACTGCTACTAGTACTAGACTCCTGGCACTAGGATGGGTTCAAAGCAGAGGCCAAATGTCACTGTGTGTGCTGTGTGCTCTGCATGTGTGACCATTTATATTCTATTGTATGCGGTAGGTAAGCTAAAGAGCATTCCCTCAACTTATGCATGATATTTGACAAAATGATTCCATAAAGCAGAAAAGATATTCTCCATCTTACCTCCATGGTCATGTCAAAGTTGGAGGGTTGTCCGTCTTCTCCTTTGATGAACATTTCCTTGGAGGCGTCGACCAAAAACACCAAACTGTCTCTGCCGGTGCTTTTGTAATATTCACCTGACAAAGAGAGAAAGCATTGTTTGTCGACAACTATAGTTCAAAACAGAACATCTCATGGCATGCATATAAGGAAAGGCAACTTCCTGATACTCCAAACTGGTAAGCTTAGCACACTTCTAACAATTGTGCACATTTATGCAAAACACTACCAAAACTGAACAGCCCTTCCACCTTTAAAACAGATGTATACTGTATGTATATTTTTTCCACACATGTTCTTAATATTTGCTATTTTCCCCCTTAAAACTGTATTTTATGTATGCACTAATACACAGAAACTAATTCCTTGTCTGTGATTCTGATGTTGTATTATTTGCACTTCAAATGGAGTAATGGAGGTTTTTTATCTCACCTCCAGATTGCTCTCCTTCCTCCTGCTCTTCCTCATCCTCCTCATTATGGTAGAAGGCATTCCACTCTGGCATTTGAGCTACTTCCGGTCCTGTCAAATGATCCAGCAGTTCAATAACACACAAGAAGAGGAAACACAAAGCAGCTTGAATACAATCAAAACAAAGTCATTTTTAGAAAAGTAGTCTTGCTATGCACTTAAATTACTCCTGTATTTTGTAAGAAAGCACAGTAAGTAAAACCATAGCCTTGCTTTGCAAATAGTACATTAAAGACACATGCATGTTATGTATGTTTTATTAAGATATTATTCCTATTTAATAAACATTATGTGAGGTTTTAACTTTACTTCACACACAAGTTAGCTAGCTTAGCCACTAATAAGCTACTGATCGCTTCTTTAGTATTTAAAATTCGCTTTGATAACAACTGCATATTTTTAGTGATGCAAAGAAACCATATGGATTGAACACATTGAAAAAACAACATAGATAAAGTTATAATAGCTGCATACCGTGTGCTGTTTCTGTATGTCCACAAAGTATAGGCGTGTTTCAATGCCTGGCGCGTTCCGGGTACTACGTGAACGAACACGCTGGAAAACGTAACGGACGTATCATCGTCTATTGGACGTTTGTCTTGTCAATCTGAGATACTGGCCAATCATAGTAAAGTAGGCGGGATTTGATCACAGAACCTATACAAATATACCGCGCTCCATGAGAAAGCATTTTTCTTGACAGTCATGTTGTTGTTAATTTTCTGTCAGTTACACAGCACCAACGGCCTGAAAACCAGCAATTTAGTGCTATTCTTAGGAGTTTTTGTTGTAACTTTATGTATTACTTTTCATGTGAAAAAGCCTATGTTTGTATCCGTAAAAATCCCACGATATATGTTTTGTTTTATTAAGTTGTAGTTGCTACGTTCCGGGTACGTGAACGAGCACGCTAGGAAACGTAACAGACGTTTCATCGTTTATTGGACGTTTGTCTTGCCAATCTAAGATACTGGCCAATCATAGTAAAGTAGGCGGGGTTTGTCTAGTAGAGGGGGCTTGACCATGGATGTATAATAGTCCACCCTATAAAGAGATCCCCTGCTCAATGAGAATGCATTTTTTGTTGTTGTTTACATTTTGACCGGTAACCGGCATAAGTAGGAGTTTTTTTGCTACTTTATTTAATACTTTTAATGTGAAAACCCTATGTTTGTATCCGTAACAATTCCAAGATATTTTTTTTTTACGTTTTGTTTGCTAGCTACCGGTAAGCTAGAAACACTAAGGTCTCTCTTTTTTTAAAGTATAATAACTTTGTGTCACCATGGAACAAACCGAGTCTTACCCAGTGCAATTGTACATTTACGACATGTCCAGAGGAATGGCCCGGCAGCTCAGTCCTCTCATGCTGGGTGAGTTTCTGAAGAACCACCGGTTGCTTAGCTTTATTAAAGCCGCAGAGAGTGCAACCTGACACGGGAGGGAAACCAGGAAACAGCGGGGATGCTAATCAGGCCTGAGCCGTGACTTTTATTTTCTGTCAAGTTAAAAGTGTGGAATAACTTTATTCTAATGTTGTTCTGTTTTATTACCATAGGGAGACAGCTTGATGGGATATGGTGAGTGAAGCTGTTGAAATAATATCACTAAATATCATGTGAACCTAGAATTCATTGCCTAAATGTTTTGTGTTTTACAGGCATACTGCTATTGTGATCCATGGAAAGGAGTTCTTCTTTGTGGGACAAGGCATCAACAATTGTCCACCTGTAAGAATCAGCTTAAGCCTTATCCAAAATACAACATTATACAAATACTACAGGGCAAATAAATACAAATGTTTGATTACCTGTCTTAGTGTTAAGGGCATGTGGAAAAAAGGTTTTGACTCGTCCATTATTAAGCAAGATACTCATCTTTGAAACAGGTGGAAGTTAAGTTAAGCCAGATGAATAAAGAGCATTTGTTCATCTGTGTTCTTAGTGCACTCTAAACACAAGGTACATATACCTGTACTGTGTGTGAGCAAATAATGTAATATTATAATCATTTTCTTTCTCAGGGAATGTATTTCAATAGGTTGTAGTCTTATTTAGAACATGAGCTAGTGGTGCATGTTGCCCTCTTGTGGCAGAACTGAGGGTTACAACAATAAACAATGATATGACTTAAAACTTTTTTTTTTTTTGCAACAAGGTGTACTGTAATGTGTTTGTGTGTTTTCATCCTAGGGCAGCACCCCTTTGGGTCAGCCTGGCTCCGTCGTTGACCTGGGCTCCACTGAGGTGTCTGCAGAGTTATTTATGGAGTATCTGATGTCACTGGCAGTCTCTACATATGGGTAAATACTCAGCTTCATCACACAGATTTACATCCCTGTGGGGTCACCTGGAGGTCAGGGTGGGTATGGGGGGCGTCACTTTGTCACTCAAGTATTTGACAAGTATAATCGGTTTGTACTCCCTGGCCAATGTGTTAAGTTTAGATGTAGGCTACAATTACTTGTTAAAACAATTCTGTTAATACTTTATAAGATATCTTCATCATACATACAAGTGAAACAAATGAAGGACAACAAAGTAAAACACTCAAGGAAATTCATTTATTCTCTACCTTTCAAAAATATGGCAATAACATCGTCTGGAAATTCCCCTTGGTTCAAACAAGAAGAATGAGCCGTAAGTCTTTTATATAAAAAAAAAGTACATATATTTGACATTTATCTTGAATCCCCTGTACACTGTTTTCAAAGCCTCTTTCAAAAAGTCTCACATTTTTCTCTTATCTCTCGTCAAAATGTTCTTTTATCTTGTCTTCCCTCTCGCCCTTCTTCACCCTCTCAGGCCTCTCAGTCTCTTCACTAATTGATTTTCTCCTCTCTCTCTTGGTTTACAGACGGGACACATACAACCTGTTCGAGCACAACTGCAACACTTTCAGCGACGAGGTGGCTCAGTTCCTCACAGGAAAAAAGATCCCGTCGTACATCACAGACCTTCCATCTGAAGTCCTGTCCACGTGAGTCAATAAACAACATAATGCTACTCTAAATGTAATACCATGACACTTTATCTTCACTGTTTTAGTTATCTGCGTCTCTGCTTATCCTGATCTTTGTCACAATAGTAGAATTCCTGTTCTGAGGCCTGTACTACGAAGCCGGTTCAACCTAACCTGGATATGTTTGAGTTACCCGGCTTACCTAATCCAAAACAAACGCGCTCTCGCTAAGCAGTCCTACGACGCTGGTTATCAACTCGTTAACTCAAGCCAGCTTTGTCCTATCTAGTTAGGTGCGCGTTCACATGAAAGGGGTGGGTTAAGCAACATTTGACCAATCACAAACATGGAGAAGCGTACTGACAGCGCAGCGTCATACTTCCTGAATGAAAAAGAACTTGGTTGCATCTTTTGAGCAGTTTTAGGGTTCAAATGGCCCTAACCCTAACCCTGTTGCCTTGAATTCTTAAAAAAAAAGAACTTTTTCATGCATGCAAACAAGAAACAGGAAAAAGAAGAAAGAAAAAGTTTTCAAGTACAACACCATCATCTGCCATATAAAGCTTTGAGTCTATTTGAGGCACTTTCATGGAAATAGAAAGGTGTTTGCGGCACCAATTGTCGAGAAAAACCTTGTTGAAGAATTGTTTGTAAAACTCAAAGTAGTACAGACATTTTAAAAAGAAAACTAGGTATCGAAAAATAGGAAATTGCATCACATCAACCCAAATGAAGCCTGAAAGTCCTAAACTAAAGGTGGATTTGTTCGCCTCATTGGTTCCCCTAACACAGGGGGGTCAAACTCAAATACACAGTGGGCCAAAATAAAAAAATGGGTATTAGTCGAGGGCCGGACTGGTTCAATGTTTATTGCAGAACATATTGAAATGAACTTATTGCAAATATTAAACCTGGAACTAACAAAGCTTAAATTATTGCCTATAAAAACAACATTAAATAATCAGTTGCATTCATTTCTTATGGCTCTATCTGCAGCTTTTCCTCAGTCATTTCTTATGATTACATTTTCCCACAGGCCAACAACAGCTTCAACAAAACTATTTCCCTCAAAGAGAAAACCAAACATGCCCTGTTGTCGTGAGAGAGAAAGTGCAGAAGGAAACATCCATTAAACTCAGTGTGCTGCTCTGTGATGCTAGTTCAGATACTTGGCATCTCATCTTGGGTGCAAGGTCATCAATGTTTGGGCTCAGGCTCTGAGCTGAGGAGACCCTCAGGATGNACACAGTGTCTAATATTAAGAGTTGCGTGAATTTCATTCCAGGCAAGGAAACTTTATTTACTTAGTAGTACATTCACTGACATGAATGACATGGATATGGCGCCCCATATCCATGTCATTCATGTCAGTGAATGTACTACTAAGTAAATAAAGTTTCCTTGCCTGGAATGAAATTCACGCAACTCTTAATATTAGACACTGTGTTTTTAAGTGGCGATGGAGATTATTTGTTGACCCTGCTTTAAAGGATATTTTGCCTTTACAAATGGTGCGCTTGCTGCCTGGGTTTTGGTTGAAGTGCATCCAAATGCTGCTGCGTTTTCGCGTTTGGCTCATTTTCCACCCGAAAATTACGTTGTCTACCTGTCCTGTACCACTTGTTATGACTTCTCTCTCTCGCGTATTCCCTTAAGATTCACCCCATCTCACTCCTCGTGCTGAAACCTACCAATCAGAGTAGGGGGCGGTCTTCACAGAATACTTTTGGGGAACAAAATCAAGCTTTTTAAAAGGCGAGTGGATTTTGGCAGGCAGTGAGTGCAGAACAACGATTGAACGATAAAAAGTTCAATCGTTCAAAAGAATCGGCTCGTTCGCGACCGACACATCACTAATGCATGAGCTCTCCTCTGTGAAGAGAGAGGTTTCTACCCAGATTCTCAGCAAAATGTTGATGTGATTAAACGCCATATTATGTTCCAAACCACATCAAGGATTATTTCTGAAACAGTATGTAGCTCAAACTCTTTCTCTCTCGTGGGTTTACCTTAAGGTGAGTACCTTTTTATATTTCTGCTTCTTTACAAATACTCTCTAGCGTTAGCTCTGAGTGTTAGCGATGCTTGCTAATGTAAACACAGACCATATTACTTCCAAAACATGTTGCGCATTGTTTCTGATACAGCGATGTTTCTGATAGGGCCGTTGGCTTAAAGCCAGCCCAAATTTGAGTAATGTCGTCATGACGCAGCAAATCTGGATCAGCTCCGTTGTTCCGCCGTTTTTAGAGATGTGGGTAAGGAGGAAAAGAGAGAGGGTTTTATTTTCTGACACTTGTGAGTCTCCTTACACACCGGGGACACATATTTATGAATAAAAGCCATCAAAAAGTGCACTTTGCATGATAGGGGACCTTTAAAGGACCACTTTACTGGTGTTGAAAAGAAGCCAACATTATTTGTAAGGGTTATAGGCCCCGCAGCTGTCGCAATAAGATGCTTCATAGAAAATGAGAACACATTGTTACTTTTCTACACTGTCTGCACACTTTGAATAAGAAGTGTCTCTCCAGAGTTGAGTGTGGGTTTATTATAGTAAAAGCAACGATGAATTGTGCAGTGTGTGATGTACAGAATGTGAATACTTGTGTCTGCCGTGGTTTTAAAGGATTGAAAATAAAAAGGACATTCTGTATTTTCATTCTTTTTTTACATGTCGGCCTGCAAAGCTAAATGGAAATCAGGTTTTAGAGTGTGCTTCATTGACAGGTCCAATCTAAACCTGTCCTGCTTGCTCTCGGGGGGACAGTTCTTCCTCCACTCACCTCCATGGCATGCTGACTGTTCCTCTCCTGAGTGAAGGTGGGCTCAGGAGGCCGGTCGAAGAAGAACTCCAGGGTGGTGGTGCTCTCATTGGGGACCCCCGCCCTCCTCTGCACACACACCTCTGCAAAGTGTGTGTTGTAGAGCTGGTCCTGATGCTGGGTCAGGGGAGGGGCCGGGGTGCTGAGGCTGGACTGGCTGGTGCTGCTTGAGAAGCCCCCCCCACACATGGGCACCACTGCTGTGATTGGACTGTCCTGCCCCCCCGGCAGCTGCCACAGGGGGTCTCCAGAGGCCAGCAGGAGCCCGGAGCTGCTGCTGGCAGGCAGAGGGAACAGGGTGGTGTTCTCGTAGTCATCTGGTGACAGGAGGGGGGAGAGACATATAAATCATCCATCAGACACAGCATAACCACGGTATAGTGGCGAGCCGTCAGGGCCCTCTAGGCCCTCTCTGAGGGCCTAAGTTATTCTAAAAAAATAAAAAGACACATGTAATATATATTTTTAAATATTTTCTTTTTTATATTTTTCATTAGTTTTACCAAAATAACTTGATTTAATTGTATTTAAAATAACATTTCCAAATAAATAAATCCTTCGAATCTGCCTATTCAGTTTCTGTTTGAATGTGAAGGGTTAAATGAAAGAAGCTCCTTTAGCCATCTCTGTGAGTCACTGTGAAGACAGGAGCTGAATGGTGGTCCAGCTATCAATTCACAGAGGGCCCAGCTATAGTAACTCAACGAGAGAGTAATGTCAAATGACAGTACAATTGACCAATCATATCTTCCCTCTAAATGGGTGGGCTTTATTATCGCAGACTTTATGACAACTTCCGACCGCTGTCAAGTTTATGCATGTGTTATAACAATGGGTCAAGCTAGGCGGAAGTAGTGAATTAGCATAAGTTCGTTCATGATGGCTCACGTCAGTGATGGTGATGACATAATTGCGAAATTATTAAACGAGTCTTTTTCAAGATTGAGTTACAATGATACATTTGAGTTGATTACCAAAGGGAGACCAACACCACAGCTTAATTTAGTTTTTTTTTTTAAATGGTTCGAGGCATTTTACCGGCAACTACGCCAGATACAACTGGATGACCGGATCAACCAGTGAACAAAAGCTTTACTGCTCTTCTTGCTTGCTTGCTTTTTGGCGCGGACAGTGGGTCATGGGCCAGAGATGGATATTCTGATTTAGGAAGTTTATCCAAATCACCACATCGCCATAAGAATGCTTCAAGTCACCTCAGAGCTACTATTCGCCTTAAAACATTTGGGGACACCAGGATAGAGCTCCAGCTGGATGAGCAACAACAACGGGATGTCTGTGGAGAGGTCATTCTCTGCGCTGAAGCGCATAAAAAGCTACTCGAGGACCACGACTGGGCAAGTCAGACTGTCAGACTTGGCCTTAATTTCACAGAGACCTTCGCCATTAACCCCGTCAAGTATTTAGGGTACCATTTGTACTGGGTAATAATCCAATTTTCTCGCGACGGTACGCGGTGGAGAATTTGCCCTCGAGGCCGAGCGGATTGGTAATATTAGGCCAATAACGCAAATATAAATATAACATTATTACCTAAATAGTCATTAGTAAAAGTTCGAATGTTGTCTCTGTAACCTAATTGGCAAAAAAAAGGGAAACTTGGTTGTTGAAAAACTAGTGTTTTTGTCGTTTCCGATTTTGTATTAATAGTAGTACCGGGATCGCAATTTCACTTCAAGAAAAAAAACGAGAAGGACCGACGATTCGAAGTACGCTCAAAACCGCATTGTCACTACTAAATACGGTTACGCTTAGACACCATTAGAGTCGAAAGTACACTTACACCACGACACGTCTATTGTACTGCACGTTTTCTAGCGAAAAACGGTCAAATAACACGTTTTCATTCGGCAATCGGGACAATCAAAACGGGGAAAGCGATCAACAACTAAATCTGAGAACCACAACCTGAAGAACAAGCCAATCCCATTTTACCAGTTATAGCAGACAAACCGACTCAAAGAAAAGGGCAATTCACCCATAACGTAGTAATTAATACACATTTACAAATTCTTCCGGAAACTCGCGACAAAGAATGTTCTACAACGGCGGACCCGGTTGTGTGCCTCTCTAGTAGTTGTATATTCAGCGTCGACAATCCTCTTCTACTGTCCTTGACCGTTTTTAAGTTGTTTCACGTTAGTCTGCACGTGATGAAAGTTGGCCTAATGCCAGTGTGCCCTACTCCCAGGTTTGGTTGGTCTTAACAAATTGTTCCTTCAAAATTCGCATTAAAGTATATGGCTATCTCCGGTGGCAAACAGGTCGTCGAATTGCCTATAATGGCTATGGCAAAGGTTTAGCCGATGTTCCATTGACTGATCATGCCTATGGGAGGTATGTGTCCTCTCTATGTTATATTGTACTTTGGACCTTGTAACTCGCTTATCGCGGGGAAATTATGCTGAATCGGAAGAGGTACTGTTGAAATTCGATAAAATTCTTTCCATTATTTATTAACACCAACGTAACTACTAACAAAAAAACATACAGCTGGTTCCTTCAATTAGTTAGTGTTGTTTTCGTTACCCCACAAAACCTAAGAACGTCTTTTATAAATTTGATATGAAAGTCTCCTATTAGAGTGTATTATTTCATGAATTACTAACTTCGATTCCTTTGTCTTCATGGCATTCGATTTCCCGCCGATTCAAGTCGCACCTACTACAATTCATCAGAGTAAAGTTGGGTCAGAGTGCCGTGCACTTCGTGTTGTATTGTACTAGCAACTAGTGGTTGTGCTAGGGGAAAAAAGCAGAGGGTGTCTTGCTAATTTCGTTCTGATATCATCCCAGTCGGACGTGGACAGAACTTCCGGCCTTCGACCACCAAGTATTTTTTGTACAAGAATGAGTATATACTTCGGTGTTAAATAACAAAAAAATAAAATTAGCATAGTACAGTCTGAAACAAAACGGCGGACACTCCTTTTATTTCCCCGGTATTTACTTTAGACTAAAAGATTTTAGAAAAAAAATGAAGATTAATCAAAATAAAAAGATTTATTGTGTGACAACAAATGGGTGGTTTTGTGTGTTAATAGGAACAAAATAAATAAACCGCAGACAGTTCTTGACTTAAAGTTTTATTCTATTGGCCTTTGTCTGCATCCGGATATACCCTTAACTATCTTTAACTCTACAACAAATTAACACTAATGTAAATACTAGGGTGCAGTGCATAAGTCAAAGTCACCGTCAAGAAGGTCAAAACAGGGTTTCCAGAAAATAGTCCCGAGATATTTATTTCTTGATGCGTCTACAACATTATTACTTAAGTTTGGCTTGCACTTAATGTTACGGCTACATACACTACTGGTTTCTCTTTCCGTTCTTGTGTGCCTTTTTCTAAATAAAAGCCTAAAGTGACCCCACGGTAATCGGTGAACAATCGTTGGGTGACATACTGTTATCTTTGGGCTGTTGGTCATCCTATTGACTACATAAAATACGACAATGTTGTTTTATACCCCCCCTTTCAGAGAATTGGATCACAACTGGTCTCTTGTACTCCCGTACATTGGTTTTTGTGACTGAAAATCTGCTCCCTTGTCTTCCACCAGCTAGAAATCATGGATTCGATGACATACTCTCGAAGGTAACGTTGGCGTCACCTGACGCTCGCACTGAAAATATGGATCCGGGACTGTGGGGGGGGTGAAGGGAGCTTTTTTTTTTCTATTCCTTTTCAATAATGCAGTGTCGTATATGTAAGTCGTATTATAGTTTTTGTTGCCGGTCCCACGTTTTGCGAGTTACTGTCGCTGAGAGATGGTGTGGTTTTGTTGTGGTAAATATATTTGTGGATAGTAAACTGTCCCGTCGGGTGTCGGTTCATTTGTTAATGTTTACTTAATTCAGCCACGTGCCGCCGAGTGTAACCTTTACTGAATCCGGATGGAAACTACTAGTTTAAGTAACTTTGTGTTTCAGGTAGGAGGACAGGAAAACCTACTTATGAACTACCGCCCAGTACGTCGAATAGGAAACGAAAATTTCGTTAGTTCGTTAAGNTGGCATACAGGGTGCAGTGATGAGTAAGTGCTTTACAGTTAGTAACAAATCTCAGCGCACTGTGATAGGCGGCATCTAACTTTTCCAGGCAATGGGCAGGTGCATTCATATAGATCAAATCACCATAGTCCAGCACAGGTAAAAAGGTCACAGAGCCTTTTCCTGGCTTCAAATGAGAAACAGGACTTGTTTCTGAAAAATAAACCTAGTCTAACCCTCAGTTTTTTAAGCAGATTAATGACCTGAAGTTTAAAAGTAAGACAATCATCAAGCCAGATACCAAGGTATTTGTAACAGGTAACCACTTTGAGTACTTGTCCTTATAGTATACAATATCTAAAACAGGCTCTGGTGTCTTTTTAGCTTTAGAAAAGAGCATTACCTTGGTTATATCAACATTTAAAGGGTAAAGTGAACCATGGGCCTTGGGGTAGGTTGAACCAGTTTTTCAATGGAGAAATGAATGAAAGTAGGCCAAGTTGATAATAAGAGCTCATTGTAGGCTACATTTAAAGTTGAATTTACCCTGTCTTTGATTGGTAAGATGTATGAAATTGTATCACCATTTGTATGATTACTTTTCCTTTTAACATGTTAAAAAAAATCAATCAATTCAATCGAAATGTATATTAAAAATATTTGAAAAACTAAGCTTGTATTTGGTTTGTTATTTATTGTTTATAGTTACCTTTAAGATTTGTTGTAGGTATGCCCAGGTTTCAATTTACCCCTACACTTTTTTTTTTTAAGAAGTAATATTTTCACTGCCCTTGATCAAATATTAATTATTATCATTGCCATTGATAGGAGACATCCTGAATTATAGGTGTGTGTTTTCATTTTTACTACGTGTCATTTCTCCTTGCTTAGAGGACAGCATAACAAAAAAATGGCTCAATTTACCCCACTCTCCCCTATCTAATCTTGCATTTGCATTAATAAAACTAAACCCTTTTACAGCCCTGCCTTTAGTTTGCTTTACTCTCATACCTGCATGACTCGTCGTACTTCACAAACATGTGAAGCAACATTTCCAGTTCTTCGTGTAGCAAGAAAACAAAAGAGGTGTGTCTCTCTGAAGCAAGCATACCTGGACCTTCTCAATGCATTGTTTGATCCACACAGCAGAGCGAAGAATACTAACCACTGTTCCTGCTGAGGGCAGGCGTGTTCAGGCAAATGTTTCAGGAAGAACATACATGCAACTTTGACCTCGTGTGTCGCGTCAGGTGTTTGCAGATTTAAAGGAAAAGGCATTCCTCGGGAGGATTTTCTGACTAAGCAGCAGGTAATGGAGCTGGGGGAACATTTAGCCGCTGCTCCTGTGCGCTGAAACACAGCTTTTAAATCGTGTTTTATTGTATATTAATGTTTTCTTGAGTAGGTTTTCTGTTACTTTGCTACATGTTAACATACAACTAGTTCTGATCTGTTTGGAAAAAGGGTATCTAGACACTTTAAGTATGCTGTAATAACAGATGTAATCCGTGTGTTGTTCGTAGTTTTACTTTGAGTTGGAAACCCCGGGGTTTGTGTTGAACTTAAAGTGATTTTATGTTGACAGTTTAAGCAGGAGTGCTGTCTCATATTTGCCCTACCTTGATACAATAAGACTGCAGAAAAATGGAGTGTCAGTGTGAAAAGGACAACCCTGAGGATGCTGCTGGAGGTGAGACAAGAATATGTCAATGCTACTTCTTAGAGTAGTATGTGTATTTGAGCGTTAATTATATGACAATGCATTTTAAATTGGCACTATATGAAATGAGCATTACTCACTGATTGCCTTTCTTTATGTCATGTTGTAATATTGAGTAGTTAGGTTTGCAAAAGCTGAGACGTTGGCTGAGACTATAATGTGAAGTAATCAGTGAAATATTCTTTGAATTCTTGGTTAGGTTTTCAAAATAAATGCAGGCGATTAGGAGCATGTTAATCCCTAGTTATGACTATTTGAAAAACAACTATAGTAATAAGTGAAACACTGCTCAAATGTAGTTTGATATGATAATCAATTTAAAATAGTTTTGTATGCAGCGGCTCTGACCTGCCATCTGTACAACTGCAAGAGTTTCCTGCTGTTCAAAAGAAAGTATTATTCTGGTCATTACATATAAAGATTAAAATGAATGCCACCCAAAGCTATGAATTCAACCTAAGGGTTATTTTTATTTAGAGAACTTGATTCTGCATTTAATATTTGCATTATTAATTAAACGTTTAGTTTGTGCAACATAACTGACGTTGTGTTTCCCCCTTAGGCTGGTGGAACATGCAGATGGGAACTTTCACTGTGGTCGGGTATCTTCTCTACAGATTCTCTCAGAGTCAGTCACACACACACACACGACACACATTCATATACCTGTTATGTTAGCAATGTTATTCCCTGACGGGACATGGTTTCATGAACAACTCTGGAAACTATAAAGTACCAAGGCTCTTTGGGGATGTGAAGCTGACAATTGAGCGGCCCGACCAAGCAAGGAGGCAGAACGTCCACAAATATAAGCGAGTGTGGGCATTTA
>NW_011335324.1:17716-27606 GCF_000735185.1 Notothenia coriiceps | reverse complement strand
CATGAAGAAGAGGGGACACATGTTGATGTAGAAGAGACATGAAGAAGAGGGGACACATGTTGATGTAGAAGAGACATGAAGAAGAGGGGACACATGTTGATGTAGAAGAGACATGGAGAAGAGGGGACACATGTTGATGTAGAAGAGACATGAAGAAGAGGGGACACATGTTTGATGTAGAAGAGACATGAAGAAGAGGGGACACATGTTGATGTAGAAGAGACATGAAGAAGAGGGGACACATGTTGATGTAGAAGAGACATGAAGAAGAGGGGACACATGTTGATGTAGAAGAGACAGAAGCTATGGATTGAGAGTTCTCTTCCAGCCAGAGGTGATTTGTTACAGAGAGGTTTTGGGCAGGAAGGTTTTCCTTGGTTATCAACAGTGATAGGAAATGTATGCAAACACAGTTTTATTTGTAATCATGTCTCTGTTCCAGGTTTCAACATGATCTATCTGCCGTACGCTGACGACCTGCGGACCCTCGATACCCCCCGCTGTCCGTGGGCCTCAAAAACACAGGTGGACAAGATGAAGGAGATCGTCACCAAACTGCGCTTCAAATACAGGTCGCTGCACAGCTTCAGTACTTTACAGAGTTCTGAGTTTATAGAGCACTTTAAATGAATGAAGAAATAAACTAAGGAAGCTATTAAGCATGAAATCCTGAGAAAAGTATGTGGTTACAAATTTGCATTGTTACAGTAATGAAATCAGTTGTGTTTTGAATAAAGAGGCATGCACACAGTTAATTAAATACAAATAAAACAAGCACACATACAGGGGAAAAGTTAGTTTTTAAATACTTAAAAATTATTCGGAATAAAATATACGATGGTGCTATTACTTTAGATGAAGTGTTCCTGAATAAAAAGTCTTTTTTTGCCGCATTAACTAAACAAAAAGTATATTTATTTATTTATATAATGCCCTAGGGCTGCTCGATTACGGCAAAAATGCCAATGACGATTATTTATAACGATTGCTGGTTGATTTCAGAGACAAGATATATTTATTTATTATAATAATTTAACACAAGGCCATTTGAATGTGCTTTACAATAACATTAAAAGCATCTAGACATAAGGCATTCAAATACTACAAATAAAAACAAGCTAAAACAGGAATAAAATACAAGAAGAAAAGTTACATTTTGGTGTTTTCTATGATTAATTACTTGATTTATTAAAAGACAGCGAGAAGGAAAGTATTTAACCTTGCAATGAAATTTACACTTTCACAATCAAACCCACAGAGCACTGGTTTCCCTTCCTTGGTGTGCTTTACAATAATAATAATAATAATAATAATAGCTTATATTTATATATAGCTCTTTTTACGAACTGAAAGATGCTTTACAGTGTAAGAGGGGGTGGACAAACAAAGACAATTATTTGGGGGCGGGGCTTATGGATAGACATCTCTGCTCATTAGGACGTCATTCATTTAGTGTTATTTGTTTGTAATGTGATGCAGGAGCGATGCGTTTGAGAACCCGGTCATCCGGCAGCACTAGTAGTAATTCATTATGTCAAACCTTGGAAAGTGTCTAGATACCCCGGCCCTAATGCCAAAGGAACTGCACACTGAATAGGTTTTGCCGTTTGATGTCTATGGCTGGACCGTTGCGTAAAAAGGACCGAAGCTCCGTGTTGAGGGTTTCTGCCCCGTTACTTCTCTGCTGTTTTCTTGTCCCTCTTGTCATCAGCCACTAACCATTCATGCAAATTACTGTGCTCTCCAAATATATTTAAAATTAATATTAAAATCCTCCATGTTGCTCTCACACGGTAGACAACGGAACACTAAAGACAAGAAAACCAATTGACCAATCAGAATCGAGTATTCAACTAAGCCATGTAAGAAGTAAGGGATGCAGCGAGAAGGTCTTTATGGGGAAAAGATCAGGAGCCCGACGTGTTTTTAAAAATAATATGTAATAATTAGTGTTATTTGTTTGTAATGTGTTGCAGGAGCGATGCGTTTGAGAACCCGGTCATCCAGCAGCACTACAGGAACCTGGAGGCTCTCGCTCTGGATATGGACGCTCCGGAGAACACAGAGGACCTCATCAGTGAGACTCAGATTCAGATATTAAGAAATCCTCTCATAGCTGCCACAACTTCCTGTTCCTCCGTCTCACACTTTATTCTCCCCTTCCTCAGTGCCGAAGGTGGAGCAGATCGACCAGCGTCTGGGTCCTCTGGTTGAGGAATTCAAGGATCTGGTTTACCCAAACGGATACAACCCTGAGAACAAACCAGGAGCCAAACGCAAGACAGGTCAGAGCCGGAGACACTACAGAAACGTTGTGCATTTATATAGCACTTTTGCAGTCTTTGTAACCTTTCAAAGCACTTTAGGACATCTGCATTCAAACACACAATTCAGTATATAATGCGTGTTTTAAATATAAATAGTTCTACGGTAGAGGCTTTAAGAGAACGCAATTAATTGGACGTCGTCTTTCAGTATCTTTCTATTTTTTACTTATACATATATAAGTATCTTTTATACACGTATAAAGACTCTATATTTATTAAGTGGACAGTGAAATCAAAAGTGTCTCACGGCACCCTCCCTATACTGTACTTAACCTGGGTACAATACATAGAAAAAGACACTAACATTCTTGTTTTTATCACAAGTTTATTTTGTTCTGCTGCAATATACAATATCTTCAGGGCTTTCATCAGCACTGAATAATGTTGAAAAACATAAATTAAGGCAGCACAATTAACCAGATTTTATTAAAATTGTCATATGGACCATTGCAATATTCAAAATGCAGGAACACGATATTTGTTAAAGGCTAAACATGTGTTCAAATTAAAGTATTGTGGGCTGAGAAGATATCATGACCTTCAAAATCTATTCTACCAACTGAACAAAACACATATTTGTTGGTACAGTTCATACAGCTATTAATAATGTGAATACTGCTGAAAAAATATCCACCTTGTGAATATCATGAATTATTGAAATTGCTATTGAAATAAAGGAATCACAACTAGTTATTCTTTCCGAATGGTGCAGCCCTTACGTCACTGTTGCTGTGTTTATTTAGTGCTGTATTGTATATTAAAAATCTGATTTATCTTAATGTTTCCTCCATGGATTAACCTGCAGCTGATGCCGGAGGTGGAGCTGATAAGAAACCCAAAGTGGAGGTATCTGAAGACGAGCTGCGGGCCCACGTGCAGAAAGGCACCCTGGTAAAACTGACGGTGCCGGTGCTGAAGGACGCCTGCAAACAGTTTGGGGTTCGGACCACCGGCACCAAGAAGCAGGAGCTGATGGACGCTCTGATCGCGAAACTCGGACCCTGAGGAGTTCAATATGAACCTCACGGTGCCTTCATGAGCAGATTATTTTCAAAATCCAAAAATTCTGGTACATTTCAGGATTTACTTTAAAAGCAGGTTACATGTTTTTTTGGGAAATGTGGGTTGAACCAAAATACTGTTTGTACAAATCTAAAACCTTTCTGTTGGGGCTTGATAAGATAAAACATGTTGTTTTAAGGCAACTTTGTTCAGTGCAGTTCAGTGCTAATGTCTGCAATTACTGCCACGTTTAATTAAAAATGTTTAAATGTTAAAAAAAACTATTTTCTATGTCTGATCTAAATTGTTTTCTCATTTGTTTTAGTGAATTAGAAAGAAGCAATAAAAAATATGTTTTCCAGTATAACTTGAATTCCTTAATTGTATTTTTTTCCATAGAATAATTTCTAATACCTCTTGATTTCTTTTTTTTGTGTAATGATATTTGTAGTTTTAGTTGTTGTTGTTTTTGTTGTAATACTCACTTCACCCACAATAGGCGGAAATGCACCACCAGCCAATGTTTTACATATAACAAAAAGCGTTTGGCTGGTTGTGCACAAATTAGTATTATGCTGCTTCCAAGTTACTTAAATGTTATTTCTTTATGAAAACGCGGGAAAAACAATATTTGTCAGTTGAAAATTCAGTGTGTTGTATACAAGCAGATTTGTGCTAATTATAAAAACGGTTATAACTAAAGAAAGACATTACAGTAGGGTTACATTGCTTGCTAACACACAAAATGGCCAGAATAATTTTTAGCAGTGTTTTAGTCCTCTACGACGTGGTCTACATCATGTGACAAATTGGCATTTTCCCATGACTCGTG
Source organism: Notothenia coriiceps (assembly GCF_000735185.1). Lineage (NCBI taxonomy): Eukaryota > Metazoa > Chordata > Actinopteri > Perciformes > Nototheniidae > Notothenia > Notothenia coriiceps. The sequence continues at coordinate 23,445 of NW_011335324.1, read as the reverse complement.
AGATTACTACAAAATGCATAACATACTTTAGAACTCGAAAACATCCAATCAAGGCTTTTTATAATATATAGATTTGTAACATAACACTTCAGACGTATTCACTCAATCCATTTTTTTCATTACTTTCCATTCTGTCTAGTTCTCTTTTATATATAATTTACATAAACTCTTTACAACATACAATGGTGGGAAATGGAAATGTAAGTGGAGACAGACTCTAAATTTAAATATAAAGAAACACGTGGATAGTTTTTCAGTGTCGCAAAGCGAATTAAAANCACCCAAAGCTATGAATTCAACCTAAGGGTTATTTTTATTTAGAGAACTTGATTCTGCATTTAATATTTGCATTATTAATTAAACGTTTAGTTTGTGCAACATAACTGACGTTGTGTTTCCCTCTTAGGCTGGTGGAACATGCAGATGGGAACTTTCACTGTGGTCGGGTATCTTCTCTACAGATTCTCTCAGAGTCAGTCACACACACACACACACACACATTCATATACCTGTTATGTTAGCAATGTTATTTCCCTGACGGGACATGGTTTCATGAACAACTCTGGAAACTATAAAGTACCAAGGCTCTTTGGGGATGTGAAGCTGACAATTGAGCGGCCCGACCAAGCAAGGAGGCAGAACGTCCACAAATATAACCGAGTGTGGGCATTTATTAAATCAGACACAATGATTCACAGCCTCAATCCGGCTGAACATGTGCACACCGTCACCAGCCACAGGGATCTCAACCCACACTACCAGCTACCTAACAGACAGGGAAACAGAGCCTAAATACACACACACTAATCAGCAATTAGACACAGGTGGGGGGGAGGAGACAACACAGGGCACCAGGTGCACACAATCAACAGCAACAGACATGGGGGAAGGGGAAAACTTTTCAACATAAAACCAGCAAACAGAGACAGACAAACTAAAACACAGACAGATGCACACACTACATACATTTCGCCACCAACAAAGCTACAAAATTCGTAACGGAGGCCGAGATCTATGGCCCCAAAGATCACCTCCGTTACAAGGGATTTTCTTAAAATCATAATGTGTGCTGATTTGCAAAATAGCATTATAATTTTCCGCATATGTATGAGTGATATAGCATTAGCCATTTCATTGCTGTTTTATAATGGGAAATAATCGAATCAGTGAAACAGTGCCCTCGGACATGTCAATACTCTAAAATGTAAAGTAGATCAAACTTTGGTGAATAATTAACAAATGGTTTTCATCAGACCAGACACTCCTGATATAAGAGCAGCTTATCTCCCTCCATTCTTAGTGACAGTGTCAATGATTTAACCGGCCTGTACAGTACACACACTTACTGATCAAAAACACACATTTCTACAAACAACAGCTTGTTTACTTTTCAAATGGTCAGCCAAACCACCAGTGGATCAACACTGACCTCAACACTGATAGTTTTCTGTTCCTCTGCAGCGCTGCCGGCTCTGATCAGGTGGCCGATTCGTATCTTCTGCTCTCTAACGGGTGAGTTCAGTCACAGAGAGGTCAGAGGTCACTTTGTCCCGTTTGTGTACGGTTATTTATTGTGTTTATGGTTGGACATTTGAATCAATGAATGTGTGTGTTTTTTTGCTTTAGGAGTGTCAACTCTGTGGAGCTGGGTGAGCCATCTAGTGGGAACCCTTCGTGGTATGTCATCAAGTTTATTATAACCAGAGGAATACCAACGTTTCAGCTCCAAAATACAAAAATGAATGTGCTATTTTGTTTTTTTGTGACAGGAATCCAGGGCCTGTGTAAATGGCTGTCTCGAATTTGGCATTTCATAGGATGTAAGTTGCCTGCAAAAGACGATACTATAATTTGTATTATTTTATTATTATTATTTATTATTATAATTCCTTATAATTTTGTATTCATTATTTTTAATATACCTGTTTTTTATTATTATTTGTATTTATTTGTATTTTTTTATATTTGTATTATTATTATTTTAATATTATTTGTATTTTTTAATGTTTTTAATTTAGCAAGTTTATTGCCAATAAGACTTTCAAAAAAAGTGTTCTCTGTGGCTTTACATGCCATTAGCTTAATAGCTTAGCATGACGTTTCAAACAGGTGTTGGATACTCTGCATTGAGTGATTCAGATGGTCTTTTTTAGTAAAGATAAACAGATGTTCAGTTTTGAAATGGATGTTAGTTTTAGGAAGTGACTCAGAAATGCAGCAGCTGACAGCAGTTTGAGTGGAGTGAGGGTATGTTAGTGCTCAAGCTACATGATCATTATAAGCCTATAATTAAATCTGCCTCTCCATCAGCGTCTTCCACCAAGTTCAAGTGGCTGATTGCTGTCATCTTAGGTGAGTTCACCTTCATTTTTTGATACATTTTATTGTTTTTTACAGTTGAATTTATGATATTTTAACGTAAAACTAATTTACTCTGGCCCAGTTTGGCTAAAAATCCGTATTTTCTGGGATGATTTAAGTCAACCTGGAAGTTAGCATCTCCCTGGAAGTTAGCATCTCCCTGGAAGTTAGCATCTCCCTGGTTTCCCCCCAGAAGAAGCCAATAGGATTTTTCCATTGGATTTTGGATTATTTCAGAACGTATGATACTTACACATTTGTTCAGTAAAATAGTCTCACCACATAAACCATATAAAGCTAATGTTACACTGTAAATAAACTCCATGACGTTGCATTCAAGACAAATCTAAAATGTCCCAGTTTACATTTTCTAGTTTTAAAAGTGTTTTAGGTTCACAACAACTAACAATGTTTTCCTAAAGAATTTCAATAAAAGATTCTTCCACATCTGAGACTAACTAATTTCCAGGTTTTTGCACTCCCTCCTGCAGCTCTTTATTAATCATCTTATAAAATCCTCTGCAGGGTCAGAGATGGAGCCCAGCGGCAGCGGCGCCTGTAAACCGGGGCTGAGGCTGATCATTCTGGGGCCGACATGGGGAGGACGGACCTCTCTTGCAGACGTTTTGTTTGGCAAAAGTAAGAAACATGCACCCAAGGGCCCTCTGATGGAGAGCACCAGGAGATCCACAGTGATAGACACCAGAGAGGTGGTAGTGGTGGAGACCCCGGATGTTTTAGGGACCTCTTTGGTGCCGGAGATCAGAGCCAGAGAAGCTCTGAGGAGCCTCCAGCTGTGCGGACCGGGACCTCACGCCTTCCTGCTGGTGGTCCAAGCATCGGGCTCCAAGCCTGGGGTCGACCATGATATAATGAATGCGATCCTAACCACCATCAACACGTTTGGAGCAGAGACAGCAGGCTTCATCATCCCAGTGCTCATCCAGGCAGACCACCGGGATGAATTGCCTAATCCAGATTTCAATTATATGGCTGTTAGGGAGTTTCTGAGGCTCCGGATTGAGGAAAACACGACCCCGAAGGAGCTGAAGAAGATACGCAGGCAGGTGATGGAGCTTGTGATGGAGGTGGAGTCTCAGAACGAGGGCCACTTCGTCCACGAGCTGCAGAAAAGAGAGGAGAGCATCAGGGAGGAGCTGCTCAATCACATGACCTCTGCACTGGCAGAGAAACTGCCTCATGAGTATTAAAGGTCCCCTATCATACTGTTCATCAATATATCACAGGTCTCAGATATATCCAGAGCCTGTCTCTGATTGGCTGAAACACCAAACAGATCATTGCAGCATTACCCATAATCCCCTCTGTTTCAGCCCTGTTTCCAAAGTGCTGATTCTCTGTCTGTTACTTTAGATGAAAATAAGGAGCCCCTCCCCACGCCCCTCTGAGAGACATTTGGTTAAAAAGAACTCAATGGTGCTCTAGGAGGAGATTCAGGTGATAAGGGACCAACAGTCTTCTTACTGCAAAAAATTTGTAAAACAATAAATAAGACGCTCGATCTCTCTCGTATGCTTTTCGTCTTTTGCACTATACTGCAACGTCATGTGTGTTACTTCGTTTTAACCCCACACCTCAGATCTTCGCCTCCGACCCTTCGTATCGACCATACCCTCATCGGGCAGGGCACGCTAGTCCCTCTCCGCGCTTCCACTATTATTCCACCGTAAATAAGCAGTTTTTCATATCTTAATTCCTATTGTTTCTTATTTTTTTACGTGATATATTCATTATGACCCTTTATAGTTATGAACAATCGACCTCATAGACGTTATCATAACCACAAATGAAATCAAACTTAACAACTACTCATCATCCTATGCAACTTCAGACCCACTTAGGTACGGTCGCAAGATTGAGGACCTATACCTAGTCGACATCCTAAACTACCAACAAGATGACCCGAACGATGTGTTGTCTATCCTTACGGACCAACCCATAAAGTACTGACACCAAAACTTCAGACGAAACTCATCCTCGTGAGAGAGAGCAATTTACCTGCTACTAAATGCACACATCCACTTGCATAAAACTTCTTACGCGTCCGACGAACGGTTTCTTGCTGGCCCTCTGACCGATCCGACAAACGCAGCCCCCTCCCGACATCTCTACTCAATCTTCGAGAAAAAGCTCCTGACTAAGACAGTTAGGAATGAGTATGTAGCCATTTTTGTCTACGTTGCACACTAAATATCTGACACCGAACAACATGTAATCGACCACACGTTCACTCGCCATTATCATTCTTCCTAAGTCCCCCCCCTGTCCACACCGACCGTGCCCCGCTCCCCCTCACTCCACTCATCCTTCGCTCTCTCCTCCCGGACCCCGACCAGTTATGGACCCATCACTACGTTCACACTATAATACTTAAGCTCCCTCGCTTGTCCTACTAGCGACCGCCATCAATAATTTGTGGGAGTCAAGGTGACGCCGCTTGTGCCTAAGAGGGAACGGCTTCTCTCTACGCTATTCGGTTCCTCCTGCCCACCGTATCTTCTGTTTGACCGAGCCATACGTCAAGCCCACCTCACACTCCCATGAGTTCATAAGTCCATATTACCTCCCACATGATCTCCTCTCGCTTTGGTCATCGTACTGCCCCCCCTACCCCTGCCCACACGCCCCCCCCACCCGCTCGTCAGTCTAGCTCAACGCTTCTGCTCTCCTCAAAACGAGTCAACCACGCCCACCTACTGCATCGAACTCATCTCTACTCTTAGTCTATATCTCCTACCGAAAGCAGGAGAAGTCTTCCAGTGGGACTAACAATCAGCCGTTTTAGTCCCGCACAAAAGTCGACAGAGAACGCATGTCCCTCCCAGTTGTACACAGCGAGAGAGAGGGCGCCACAGCGTACAGCATGAACGATGTAGTTGTACACAGGGGAGAAGAGTACAGAGAAGATGTAGTATGTACACAGCCCGGGACAGCAACGCTCAAACGAAAACATCGCTGACGCTGCCCAGCGGCGACGCATCACACTTGTACACGGCGCGAGACAGAGCACCAGACCGCACACGCCATGCTTAGTCCTCTCCACAGCGCGCACAGCAAGAAGCATTAGTTGTACACAGGAAGGAGAAGAAGTACCGCAAATGATGTATTGTACACAGGGGAGAGAACACCCTTTCTCTGAGACTTCCTCAACGTCCTTGTTTCTCTAAGAAGACGAGAACCAAACAGACGACGTCCGCACAAGGTATATTTTTGGACAGACTTCTTACATCCGACTTAGTCTAAACACGTTGAAATACTCACAGTCTTGCCTACAACAAGCAGACCACTACATTCGGCTCATCACGGCTAGCGTCCGTTGCGCTTCCATTAGGGGGGCGGGAGGGTAC
>NW_011335324.1:2825-17671 GCF_000735185.1 Notothenia coriiceps | reverse complement strand
TGTGCTTGTCTGTTGTCAGGTGGTCTCCTGTATACTTATTATGTATGTTTCATAAACGACTATGGTGATGAAGGGTGGAGACCAGAATGTCCGTAGTTTCTACGACAGAAAGTAGTCCTATTAATATATAATTACAAAAATTATATTATTAAGCTTTTGGTGTTTCTGTTGTGTAATCTAATTATAAGTGTACTTATTCTCATCGGTAATATGTTCACCTTCATACTTGTATGTCTTGATCAACCGATCTTATATTTGTAACATGCAACTACATTACGTACCTTATCTGACATAAGTTGAAATTCCTGCGAGGTTTATTTAAAGTGTAAGTAGTAATTGTCAATGATATATATACGGTACAAAGACTCTCCCTTGTTACTCTATGGGTACTAATAAGTTAGGTTTTCATCTAATTCTCGTAATCGTTCGACGTTTAAATAGCACCTTTAGTCCGTTTTGACTTTGAGTCATTTAAGACATATGGAACATTATGACATGAACATTAGGTCTAAATAGCGTAAATGAGTTTGTTTTTGCTGATTTGACTTGGTAGTCTTCTTGAGAGACGAGGCATTCGAAGTGAACCTAATGTAGATGACATGAAATCTGTAAATTATAAGGTCAAATTTATAATTATAAGGTAGAGAGTGTATGATAATACATATATATTCTTGCACAAAACAAAAACAAATTCAAACATTTAAGTAGTACATATAAAAGATGAAAGAACAAATAAAGCTCCACAGATTTAAATTAACATTACGGTACAGAAATTTGTTGACTTTGTGTTTGTTTAGGGTTAAACCTAGTTATTATGATAAAATGAATAGATTGGTACGTTTACACTCGACGGAGAGACTTTTTTTATAAGTATCTTCTCACCTGGAGCTGTGCTTTTATGTTCGACTACGCAACGAACTTTGAACTTTATGTTCGAATTTTTCACTTTCTATAGTTAGTTGCGTACTACAAGAGGTGTCGACGAGCCAGACTCACACCTACCCGCACAAGCCCGCGCTGGGCCTCAAGATTCGCAGTGCTTGGTGCAGTTCGCTAGAGGTGAGACCTCCGCGACGCCCGCGCTCTCTGGCGGTTTTGAGAGCTTGCCAGACGTTGTCGGCTCGAACACTCTTGGCGAGCTCCAAGTGCCGGGGACGCTCGGTTCCATGCCTCCTCTCTACGTCTAAATTTTCTAATTTCTAGTTTTCCGAAATAACAGAACATAGTGTATGTCTGTACATCTGGTACGGAATTTTAGACTTCAGTGTCGAGGTCGGGTGTCTGGTACTTATATTATGTACGAAGGGGATCCTGCCTCAGTTTGGCGCCACGATTCCGTGCACCCGGGTCGTTATTACCTGCGGCTCGCCCACCTAATAAATCCAGCACGCTTCACGCGGGCGGGAGGGCAAAGATACTCTAGCAGGGTCGTGTTGCTTCCGAGAACTCCGCGGATCATTTGTTCCCGGCCAAGATTGTTAACGACGGGATCCGCCTAAAATCATTATATTCTCTTATTTACTTTTTACGAGATGTTTTCTGTTTATGTGATGTTTTTGTCTTTAATAATTGTCCATTATATAGTGGTTTTCCGAAGTTTACATTAACGTCACAACATACTTGAACAAATTACCGGCCACCTGCAGTGTAGGCAGATCCCCCGCCCCCATGTAATCTTTACGAAGTTGCCACGTGAGACTCGTCTTAATGACTCTTGGCACTAGAGTCGCTACATGTTGAACACAAATACCTGTACTTTCTACTTCTTACATGTTGAACTCAAATACCTGTACTTTCTACTTCTTACATTTTGAACACAAATACCTGTACTTTCTACTTCTCTCATTTTCCAAACAGGCTGGTTCCTTTAGTCTGAATGTGTGTTTGGTGGCGTGATCATTATTATTTAGAGTCATTGCGTGCCTATTGATTTGAACACGATCCGTGTATCCATCATTTCCTGGTCTTCTCTAAAGAAGAGGGACCAATGAAAACGTTGTCATGTTGCCGTTGTTCAGCATGGAAACATTCATTAGCTAACAATGACATTATTGTTCTATTAATATAAAGGGAGGTCAGGTACTCTTTAAAACAGCTGCTAGTTATGGGTACTTTTTACTTAAGTACATTTCAAAGCCTCTTTACTTTGACTTGAGTAAAGAAGTTTAGTCAGTACTTCTACTTTTACCAGATTATTTTAAACACGAGTATCTGTACTTCTACTTGAGTAAAGGATGTGTGTACTTTTGCCATCTCTGGGTGTGGTAGTTTTGGTACCTAAACGCACGAACAACGCATTGAGCGATGCAGACTCCTCTACCAAATCAACTATATCTTGCCTAATTCTGAGCAGATTTTTTAATGAAATTTGGTTAACTACCAGCTTCCCGACGCTACATCAGCATCATGGCAACCATTACCAGAGCAACCGCCCAGCCGAGGAGAGGAGCGGGGGGGGGGTGTTACACCTGCTCTCTAAAGGGTAGACGTGGAGAAAAGGTCAACAGGAACTCAAGACGATGGAACTGCCAGCAAACAAAGATGCTCCCGAAGCGAAATGACGATTACTCCACAAAAGAGGTGTGTGTTTCCACTTCCTCCATCTCCGGTTTGCGGCTGTTTCCATACGAGACTAGAGATTTGCAGGTATTTCCATCGACCAGGAGGGGTCGGTTCCACTGGATTCGATGCTTGGAGAGTCAAAGAAACTGAAAAAGACAGAAAGAGAATCTGTGTTATTAGGATCTGCTCCAAATATCTAAAACTAACCAGAAAACGGGAACTCTCACTTCTTTTAAGTCAAGACTTTTCTATTTTCTTTGGATTAAATCAAACAATTAATCATATTTTACACAGCACTGTAACTTTATTCTATTTTAGCTTGACTTCATTTATATTTTCTTGGCTTTAAAAGGTATTTAAATGTCTTTTTATAATGCGTTTATTTTGTTGTAATGCTTTAATATATTATGTTTCTATAAGTTCTATAGAAATAAACTGGCCTTCTCTTACTTGTTATTGTAAATTAGTCATTTGTTTATTTACAATGTGTTTCTTTCACACTATGTCTTAAAGCTATTTTGATAAGCTTGCCTTTCTTTTTACAATATTGTATTTAATCTATTTTAAATAACAAAAATTGGTCACAAATCCCCACCACATGTTAGCAGAGCCCAAAATGACACCCTAACTGAGTCTGATTAGCATTGTAACACCTCAAAAACACTTCAAATCACCTCTTATTTTAATTTAAACTGGCTTTAGATATCTGAAATGACAGTACAGGCTGGTTACAATCTCCTCCTGTTCAGCAGACCCTTAAAAGAGAAGGTAAACATTTCCAGGACTGGGTAGAGGAAGCAGTCTGTTCAGTAAAAATAGCCCTAACAATTATCACAGCGATCCTACAGTCCATTAACAGGGATTAAACACAAACATAACACATGCACAGATGCTTTTAATCCATGATACTAACAGATATGTAGCAACAATCCTCAGGCTGCTTTACGTGACTACAGCAAACACAACCACAACGCTTCCTTTATGTCTTATAACTTCATTTTTTCAGCAGAAACACTCACCTGTCCGCTTCCTGGTGGTCCTCGAACACCTTGGCTATTATAAACCGGTGTAAAAACTCAATATAGTCTCTCCTGGTTCTGTAAATGTGTCTCAGTCCTTTGTCTTTGCCAGTTTTTCCTCAGTTGAGCAGCTATCTGTCTGTTTCTGGCCGTGCACACGCGGACATGCGCAGAAGCGTCTCCTCCTCGAGCTCCATGTTGCTGTCAGCGCGTGCGTCAGTAGACAGAGGAACCTCCCAGCCAGGAGAGAAACCCATATTAACTCACCCTGCTGGAGAGGGCGTGTTGAAACCATAGACTGTGGTTGAAACTGCCTTTAAATAAAGTAAACTGGGTCTATCTATGCACAAAGAAACATAGCGAGACTATGAAAGGAATTGAAAAGAATATAAGCTCTACATAAATGCACTTTATTATGACCACCATTGCTATTACTGGTACTTAAAAAAGGAAATTAACTCAATATGATCACCATGTATGAGCGGTAAAGACTAAACCCCTTTTAGATCCCTAAACTAATTGTATTTATCTGTTATTATTTGTTTTTAATCATTGTTTATTTTTTACATTACGTTATTTATTTATTTATTTAAGCTTTTTCTGGTTGCTGTTGTTTAAAAAAGTAAATTCAAATAACTTAATATGATCACCATTTGACTACACCCCCTATTTCCTCCCCCCCCCTAAATGTATTAGATATGTATTCTTATTTGTTTTATTTGTGATTATTGTCCCTCAGTTTTTTTTAATGATTTTATTTTTGTGAGCTTTTTCCGGTTGTTGTCATATTGTATACATATAGAGTATACATAAGTGATCTGTTGACAATATGATGTAGAAAGCAGAAACCTAAATGCAATCTATGAAATAAATCTATGATAGATTTTAATTCAATTTAAGCGTCTCCATATTAAAGTTCATTTCCTGGTCTAAATGCTGTTTCAGATTCCTCTGGAGAGAAACAGAGGAAACACTGAGCAGTTCTGCTGACTGCAGTTCATTCCCCCAAACATCTTTAAAGTTTGATATCTTATGAATTATGAAAGGTAGGTCGACACAGGAACAGTGGAGGAAACACACAGGCCCTTATAAAAGAAGACACACACATCAGGGAATTAAAACACATCCGAAAAGTGAAATAAAATGTATGTTTGCATGATATCTTATTTCTTTTATTAACGTGTTTTGTTTGACATTTACATCAAAATAACATGATATTAGTACAACTACACATCGTACGCTATAATGCGTTTTAGAAAAGAAAAGAGAAAATTCATCCACCTCAAAGTAACGGGTAACATTCATAGAAATGCACTGGAGTCAAAAATACAATATTTGGCGTAAAAGCAACAAATGTACTTAATTCGAGTCTTAAGAAAATGCATTACTGTCCCCCTCTGCATCGACATCTTATTTAAAAATATCTTAAAGAGACCCTATTGTGCTTTTTGGGGGTTTTCCCTCTCCTGCTGTGCTCTATAGGTTTCTGTGCATGTAAATGGTCTGCAGAGGCTAAAATCCCCTGTGTTCACTCCATTGAACCTGAAAATGAGCCCCTTTGTCCCTATTGTGTCAATATTGAAAGTGTTGCTAGTTTAGAAGAAGCCCAGTGTGATCTATTCAATAAAGCTAGGTAATAGATCTTGTAAAAAGCAACATAAGCAAAGTTGTCACTGCGTCTTCGCAAATGTATAATGATGCAAAGATGGATAGCATCCCATAAGCAATGATGCAAATAGATGTTTGATGTGTCTGCGGCATGTTGAAAAACCAGAAGGCGACCGGTGGTAGTCAATTCATTTAGACAGAGGTGAACCAGCACTGACCAAAATACTCACGGTGAAGCATCCCCCTTGCACTTAAAGTAAAAATTGCATGTTTAACACTTAACTGAATCTCTCCACACACACACACACACACACACACACACACACACACACACACACACACACACACACACACACACACACACACACACACCTGAGGTGGTCGGGCGCTCCGATTGGCTGAGGGCTGCGCAGCTTGGAGTCCAGGTTGTAGTAGACCCCCCCCACCTCCCTGACTCCCATCCAGTGCTGGCGTTTGAGCGGCAGCATCAGAGGACCCCAGCGCAGGTTGGACGGGACGTTCAGGATGAAGCCCGTCACGTTGGACAGCTCGATGCTGCCCACATCCCTGAAGGAGGAAAAGTCATTTAATATCAGAATCAGAATAAGGCATATCATGGTAAAACTTCAAAAATAAAAGCTCCAAATCCAACAGAAAATATATTGGAATGAGCCAATTTATAATATGCTGCTGTACCGATTATTTTCCCTTCTTTAATCAACAAAAATTACATTATAATTGTGTGGTTTAGTGCTGAAGTGATCCTGTATTGACTGTCAGAGTTTCCCGTAAGCAATCAAATGCAACACAAAGTGAGGTATAATAACAACAATCATTACTTTGACCAAATCTAAAGTCCTACAATGACACATATCATCTGTCATGACATTCTTCACTGTGTTGCATCAATCAGCTGTTACTGTCTCCAGATTAAGAGTCATTTCGTTCCTGTTTAGGACACAGACACAGGAATAATGCTCTTCTGATAACATTATCGTTTTACTGATAAAAGCGTCTGCTGTAAGACTGAGTGAGGGAAGCAGGAACGCTGACTAATCACAGAGACCATGCTAACGAGGACACTTTAAGACGTTTACCTCATGTTTACTCAGTGGGAGTCAAACCAACAGCAAGATATGTTCTGCTGTTAAGGCGTCTCTTTAGCAAAACAACACAATAGTTTGTTGACATTATGAAACAGCGTGGGATCATGGGAGTTTTTGTCTTCACCACAATTGTCGTCATTGCAGTCATTTTCTCGTGGTTGGGATTTTATTTTCATACTGATAGTGGATTTATGCGGAGGTCTCCTTCTCTCCAAAACAAACAGACACAGTAGATTGTGCCTTTGTATATCAGAAAAAGTATTACTAATTAAGATCTTAATAATGTCCAGACATGAGTGTATGTATCTAAGGCACAAAAAGTGTAATTTTGTAAGCGTATCTATTTTAAATTTGTATTTTTTCAGTAAGAAATTAAGATAAAAACCCTAAAATAAGCTGTTTTACGTCAGAAATCTGTGTTTCTCCTACACCGTTTGGCTGCCTCTGATAACTTCCAGACGTCTAATGATTAAAATCCTACACGAGGATATAATATAAAGTAAAAAAAGACCAAGATCTTGAAAGAAATATGGTGAAAATGCAGCTTAAACTGTATATAAGGGCACTTTTTGACAGCTTCTTCAGGGGATACAACACTAATATGTCAATAACAGATTTCCCTAGGTTTGAAAAGTGTTTGAATCATTCGGGGAAATGTAGGTAGAGTAACGGAAAATATATAGCAGAGGTCTAGTTGTTTTTATAAATTTGAAATGCCGAAAAGTTACATATGATATGTATTAGTTGATGGAAGTTTCCCGCCCGTCTTACCTTCTTTTATCCCACCAAACGGCCTCGAACCCGCGGGTCTGCAGCGCCGCCATGATGACGTTTACATCGTAGTTCCCGTTTCCCAGCATGCTCTTCTTGTGCGGCGTCACCAGAGTGCTGGGAGAAAGCCTGTCGACAGAGAGAGAAATTATAAACGTATATATATAAGTACACAGAAGAAATATTTAAATAAGGTTTCCCTCAACTGTGTTACCCAATTTCCATTTCATTGTTAAAACTGTTTGAAAATATGTATAGTCTGATCTTTATAGCCATATATCTAATAAAGTAGAGACCGTCTTTGAGCTTTGATCAGTCAACAATCACATGTAAACAAACGTATGTACTGCAGCTTCCCTTACACACTGTGGCATGCAGGATTCATACAAGTGGGTCATACTAGATCTACAAAAACTTCTCTCTGTTTTGCAAAGGATTGTGGGATAGAGATGTGACCAGTAGGACACCCTGGTATTTACGGCATACTATGCATTGGGTATATTAAATCGTACGGTAGTTTGGGTTTTGAAACACATGGGACATGCATTGAGAGATGAAGTCTTCTTTACAAATGAAGGTAGATTTTTTTTTTAAATTGCATTTGTTTTGTTATAAACTGGAGGAATTGAACATGAAACTTATTATTAATTAGAATTCAATCCAGTTACCGGGATAGAGTCTAATCAGCTCTGTGTCCCTGAATAGCCTCAACATCCTCTGGGTCAGGCAGACTCCATGTTTTTAACAGCGCCCACAAAACAAGCAACTTATTTTGCGTAACTTTAGTTAAACTTGGAATTTAACGGATACTAACAGAACAACGCGCAACATCTCGGGAGGACATTTCTGGAATTTAGAGAAGACTTACAAGGAAAACACCATGCTCCTTTTTCTTTAAAGGTCACCTATCATACTATTTTTAGGCAATAGCTTAGGTCTCAGATCTACAAAGATATAAAAAACATGTCTATGAAGTGTTTTGCTCAAAATACCAAACAGATCACCCATTCTAGCCATGCCTCATATCCCTCTATTTCACTTCCTGTTTCAAAAGTGCTGATTTGGGTATAAACAGATTTCTCTTGAAAATGAGACCCTGTGTCTCAATGACATTTTCGCCTGTATAAATAAAAGCTAAATACAAAAATTAAGCATTTTATTTTTTAAACTGAAAGAAGAAGAAAAAAGGAGGGGTCTGAGCTCATGAGGGACCCGGCAGCTACTGTCTAAACTAAATACTGCCGTGATGAAACGCCATATCATGGATTATCAAGGATTATTTCTGAAACAGTATGGAGCTCAAAGGCTTTCTCTCTTGCCGGTTATACCACAAGGTGAGTTCCTTTTTACTTCCTGCTTCTTCACACACATGCTCTCCAGTACAGGTTAGCTCTGAGTGTTAGCGATGCTAATGGCACACAGGGGATAGGTGTCCATGCGCTCCGCACGCATACGAAGTGAGTGGTAATCTCGGGAGGCGCTGCCGATCGTGGTTCGATCGAACAGCCCTGTCTGGGGAGCTACAGGCGTACTAGAGACGGGGCGGCGGCCAGTTAGTCTGTACCACCGCAGGCGGCGTCTCCTAATCGGCGCGACACAGTACCGACCCCGAGTATTGTCGCCGTCGGGTCTACTGGCCTGGCGCGGCACGTCCGACGCGCGGGTAATAGTGCTCTTGTCTGCCGCCCTCGACACGCGGGAACGAAGTGCGGGACTGTAATGCGAAGGTCCTGCCGTGTCGAAGTCCGTCCCTGCGGGACGTCCTCTAGATGGTCTCCACCCGCTCGGCCCAATGTCCCCGTGGTTTTTCCCACCTTTTCAACACATTTTACATATAAAAGTGACCTTACTCCAACCTTAACCTTTTCCTCATCAAAAATTTCATAGCTTAACAAAGACAGGAACATTGTTATCACAAGTGTAGATTACCGCCCTATATGACTAAGAGTACAAAACCCTTATGTATTGAAAGTATAACTCTAAGTCTAACACATCCTACTATTATCCCCTGGATAGTAGCCGTTTTACGTAGATCTACAAAAAATATGGTATTTCGTACACAGGGGCCACACAGCCCTGGCGTATCCAGTCTTTTATTTTGGGGAGAGAACAGGGCATGGGTTTAAGAGATTTTGCCGATGTTGCCTTCGACTAGTCTAAACGAGCTGTACTGCATATAGATTTAACCCTGGGTGCCGGGTTAGTCTTTGCAAACGGTAGTCTTGTTACGGCTGACCNGCTCTGAGGGCTAACAGCTAACGGCTGATGTTGGTTTTGTGGTTCTCACTGCGTTACTATAGTTACTGCCCCAGTTACTAAACTGTAATGGAAACGCAGCATAAGCTGCGTTTCCATTACAGTTTAGTAACTGGGGCAGTAACTATAGTAACGCAGTGAGAACCACAAAACCAACATCAGCCGTTAGCTGTTAGCCCTCAGAGCTCACAGCTCCTCATATCGTTTCAGAAACTAGACAAAAGTTAAACAAGAACAAACCACAGACTGTCTGTGTCATGGAGAATACAGTCGCTGCTTTATTTATGTCTGTAGGCCGTTGTTGTGAGTGTGGACGGTCGGAGCATATGCTGCGTTAGTTTAGCCGATCTCCATTCAGAAAACACGCATTTTAAAAGAAAAAACCCTTTTTTTTTTTTTTAATAAAACATATTTGTATTGGTTTTTCAGTTGAATTATACTTAAAGTTAAGGGTAATCAACTGTTGAAAACATACTGTTCAAATTTTTGAACATAATTTTTTTCTCCAATAAATTGATGTTTTCAAAGTAAATGGATAATCGTTTTTAATAATCGTGATATCAATTATTGACCCAAATAATCGAGATTATGATTTTTGCCATAATCGAGCAGCCCTAGTTGGCCGGACGATTTTGGAGGGCCAGANTGTGTGCCTTGGCAGTCTCAATCGTGATATCAATTATTGACCCAAATAATCGAGATTATGATTTTTGCCATAATCGAGCAGCCCTAGTTGGCCGGACGATTTTGGAGGGCCAGAAAAACTGTGAAAAAGCACCCGTTACCCGGAACCAGCCCTAGTGGAAACGCAACCAAAACGGGCCGGGTTTGGCACGGCACGTTTAAACCGTGCTACGCGCTGCAGTGTAAATGCGCCATAAGAGGCTTTAAAGCAGGTCTATCCTTTTATACAGAGCAGCATACAGTATAGATATTAAAAACATGTAATTATCTTCCCTATTATTTGTTAAGAGTGCATATTTGTAGCTATACATGTCCTAAATGTGCTCAAAATTGTAAGGGAAACTTCTGAAGCAATGGAGAGTCAGGACTCAGAGAGAGACACGAGGAGAGTTGGAGCTTTGATGTCAAACAATGATGTTTATTACAAGTCAACGGCCGGAGAATTCATATCACAAGTCACAGCAGCAAAAGGTTCTGACTGCACGGGTGGGTTGTCATGTCAATTCTGACCAGCCTATCTCTCGATAGACCTTTTAACTAGTTTACAGAGAGTTAATCAACATATTGGGCTGTTAACACATAGAGACACTGAATCACTTATCTGACTCTTAGGCTCTGTGACCGAGAGTTGACCGGTCATAAAACTGGTAATGTCAACAATAGCTGAGACTTCCCATTCCTTAAGACAGATAACAGACTTAGGGTTGGTTGTAAACGTCAACACACAGAAAGGTTAAATATTTAGGAGTAAGGAAGAATTATTCTTTGACACTTAGGAGTAAGACAGAAATATTCCCTTACAAAAATAATGTTAAATATAAGTTTCTATGGTTTTTAACCTAAAATAAATGTTTTTCAAGTAGTGTTTTCTATACAAATTTCTGTAAAACAGTTGATTTTTTGGGTTTTATTATCATAATAATAAGTGGCGTTGCTATTGTTCCTCATGGCAGGAAGTTTCTCCGGCAGCAGCTGCGAGGGAAGAACTGTGAGCTCCTATTGGTCGTCCCAGAGGAAGTGGAGGCGCACCAAACATGGCGGTCGGACGGCTAACTTCAACCTGCCGCTCTTAACGGGCCAATCACAGGACAGGAAGTCGTGCACAGCCAATCACGCGGATGCAGATGTTCGTCCTCCCTTTCCTTTTGAGGTTTTGTTTACACGGCCATTGCTGGACTCTTTATCGGAGAGGATGCAAAGCAATGAAGGAAGCAAACACTTTACAGGGAGAATCACAGTCCTTTACTCAAAACACACTTATACAAATCTTGTGTTTTTATATATATATATTGACTATTTTTCAATGTCAGTTTTTGTTTATTTTTACTGTTTCCAAAGTGATGGGAGTTTATGAAAAATGCTGATTATCCGCAGTGACGCTCCAGGCTTCAGCCATGTTTCCACAGACGTGTTTCCCGTCCTTCACTTTCACCAAAGCGTGCCCTTTCTGCCTCTTTTTTTCATCTCACCACAGGTCAAAATGGAGTGATTCATCACGTTGCCAACTTTGTATTTCATCCACTTTCCATACACAGTTTTATATTATGCAACAGAGCAATGCATCTCCCGGGCCGAACACTCGCTCTACTGGATCTCTCACTCGGTTTCCTAGAAGTAATGGCGTCATTAATCCAGTTTTCTGTGATTGTTCACATTGAAACGGTTTCTCTAAAGTGGAGAGGGGGACAGGAAATAAGGCTAAAGTAATGGTTATACTGCATACAATACAAGAAGACATCTAATTAGGGAGAAAAACCTTCTATCTTAATTATTCAAGCTCACAGAAATGTGCCGTACTTTATGTAAACAGTTGGCATGACTTTGCAAAAGCTAGATCTGGGGGTTATTGTGCTAACGATACTCATGTCTAATTGGACTGAAATTAGTTCTAGATGTAATATATTTCAAATGAGGGTGATAAGAGAAAGTGTTTCTATTTTTGTTCAAATGTAATCTTACAAAATGACACGAATTGACCGTACCTAATTTAAAAAGTTCAGCCCCAGGGAGAGTTATTTTTGACTTTTAAAGAGGCCCTGTCATGCTTTTGGGGGTATGAGAAATGTTTGAGCATTAAAGCATGTCACAGTAGAGACACTACATACACATGTGAAACTTGAAACTGATATAATAGGGCCCCTTTAAAACACTTTGAAACACTCAGCGAGGGTCTCAAATGTGCAAGAGGACGTTTTAGAAAAGTGGATTTAGGAGGAGATGAAGCGCAGTGTGCCTAGGTGTAGAGAAATGTAAAAAAGAAAGTTTTTTTTGGTGGATTTCTGTGAAAAGAGCCTTACGAGAGATTCCTCTGTTTGCAGCTTTCAAATCAGCTCAAGAGAAACTGTTATTTCTATTGTGTCTTAACGACGATATTGGCCTTAACTTGTTTACATTTCAAATATATATGTGTTGCTCTGAAAGAATAAGATGCCATTTATCAGGAGATTTAATCCAAAGCACCAATTTATCAGATCACATAATTTAAATATGATGTTTTCACTTTTGCAGCCAAGGGCTTTGTGTCGTTTCTTTTGGACCTTCAACCTCTAAATGTTGCGTTATATCAACGTGAAGCATCAGAGAGGTTTTCATTTATTTGCTTTTGGAGATTTTTGGACCCACTCACATCATATCTCACGGTTGCATTTATTCAACATGTGCTTTTTTTGTTGCCATGACAATCCATTCAGCCCTTCCCACTGAAGGAATCCTGATATTGTTGTATTTTTTTTATGTTTTGCATAGAAATAAAATGCTTATAATGGCACTTTATGTACAAACGACAGTGTGTTTATATTTAATCTGTCATATTTTGCTCTCACAGGGTTATTGTTCAGTTTATTTCAGTAGAGGAACTAATGTATAACATTTACTCGTGCTTTTAAACAATTTGTAGGTATTTTATTTGTATTTTATGTTTCTTTATACTTCTACAATACTACATGTTTTACCGTACTTCATTTTATACACAGCTTCAAAAATCTAAATTGAAATGTTTCCAAAAAAAAATTATATATAATTGTTATTAAACTAGCCATCAGTTTAAAGAATAACAACTAGGTTTTTAAATATACTTTAAATACATTTAGCTGATTATACTCAATATTAATTGTACTTGTAACTCTTTATTTAAGCAAAGACTGTTATTCCACCTCTGAAAGTAATTTTTACTTTTTATTGTTTAATTTCCAACTTTGAATTTGTACGCCTTAATCTTTGTCTTTTTTTAAGTAATTAATGTAGTTTATTTTTGTATTTCTATTTATTTTTTGCTCACATCCTGAATGAAGCATGAGGCTGCTGGTGGCGCGCTCGTTCTCATTATAAACAAGGGAGCGCGCATACGGACACGGGAGCGCGCAGAGCGGTGTGCAGATGTGTCGCAGATTTTGTAAAGTCACTGTTCCGAAACATCCAGCTGGCGGAGGGGTCTGCAGGTTAACGGACCCGAAAATAACGCTCCATAGACGGGGAGGACACAGCCTAAGCACCGCTAACATTTCCCGGTTCTCTCGGTCTGTAAACACCGGGAGGTTTTACTTTGACAGGTGAAAACGTAACACACATGGAGCTGTCAGCTATAGGGGAGCAGGTGTTTGCTGTGGAGTGCATCCTGAAAAAAAGAGTTAAGAAGGTAACATTTATCAACATTTAGGAGCTTATTTTAAGAATGCTACTTTGCATGCTAATGAAATGCAGAGAGATTAATGGCAGCAATCTGGTTATCTAAATGTTTGAGGATGATGTCTCTTTCATGTGTTGAATGCAGATTATCATGTCAGGTGTTTGGAGAAAGCAGATTGTTTGTTGCGTTCATTCTAAATTAGCATATGTTGACACATGATGCAGGGGTGCAGCTAGATATTTGGGGTCCTTTAAAGTGCATGAGGGCCCCTCTAATTTAACATTGCATGACTATTAAATGTAGTTTAGAGACTTTCTGAAGTATGCAAAACTATAGCTTAATCTAAGATCCAAAGTTAGGGCAGGCTAGCTTGTATTCAAGTTGTAATTGCATTTATTTCAAAGGCTATATGTATTGTTATATGCACAATAGCTAAAGCGTAGTTATGGCAATGAAAATATGATGTCCCGAGCTCCTCATACATTGTAATATACAACATACTTAAGACATAGAAGTAAATAAAGAATAATGCAAGAAGAAATTGAAGTGCAAGAGAAACAACGGTGAAAATAAAATGCAGAAAGTAAACTATAAACATGTACAATTAAATACTTTACATGGAATAAAACTCTGTGTATTGTAATACTATATAAATAAATATGTAGACTGCGAACAGATGTATAAGTCATACATATAGGTAGGTAAGGAAATGTGTTGTCATTCTGCAACACAGGGAAGAAAGCAGTTGTAGCCTATTTTTGCTCCACAAGAAAACTTAAGAGCATTTTTCAAATTGGCATCAGTAGAAATATAAACTATAGCAACACAAACTACAAGGAAGTCTCTTAGAAGATAATGCGCCTGGTAACATAACATTAAAAACATTAAACATGTGGCGCTGTGCTTACATATACAGGGTGTCTTAAAAAGTATTAAAAGTTGATAAATCAATTTAGTGAAAATGAAGGCTATTAAAAAGTATTAAACTACATTTTCCAAGGTATTACATTTTGTAGCTTGTTTTCAATAAGTATATGAATTGTCCAAAGAGGTTGTATTCTACAGTCTGCCTGAATGTAATCATTGCGTAGGTGTGTAGTGTGATTCTGTGTAGTTTATTTATGGCATCCCGTTGGATTTGACGTCATCTGAACAGGACATCACACGCTCACTGCTTGATAGCACGCAAAGTTCCCTTTACGCCGGTTGTTAAAA
>NW_011335324.1:0-2765 GCF_000735185.1 Notothenia coriiceps | reverse complement strand
GTAGTGTGAGTCTGTGTAGTTTATTTATGGCCTCCCGTTGGATTTGACGTCATCTGAACAGGACATCTCACGCTCACTGCTTGATAGCGCGCGAAGTTCCGTTTACGCCGGTTGTTAAACAACATCGTTATGGGGAAATGCAAGTCTGCGTCCAAATGGTTGGAAGATAAGGAGGAAGGACAATCAATACTGTATATAGTCAATGTGAGGTAAAGTGTGTCCCCAAGGTAACCGGTTAAAACTCCAAGTGGCGATGAGGTCTTAAAATGTATGGAAAGGGTCTTAAAAAAGGTCTTAAAAGGAATTACATTTGACTTCAGGATTCCTGCATATACCCATAGAAATCTGAAGATACCCACGGCTAGAAGGTCATTAAAGCTTTATGTGCAAAATGTCTAAACAATTTATTTTCTATCCTCCCCTTTTAAAGTTAGATTGTGCTTGATAAATGAGTGAAATAGCTAAATACACTTCTATTTGATCAGATTGGAGATTTATTTGCCTCTCTTTGTAAATGGTTTGAGATGAGGTTTTAAACGAGGCTTCATGTGTAAAGTGAAAGTCAGAAAGGCAGATGATGAAACCACATGTGGACTAAATTTATCCTCCACAAACTGCTGTTAAACTGTGAGATAAAACACACCCTGATATTCAAGTTAAAGGTGATTTAACCGTAGTGAAACAGTACCTTTACACTATATATAGTTAAACCCTGATCTAGAGAGGGGTTTGGGGTCACAGAGAGCATCTATTTGGGCTTTATGAGTACAAGTAAATGACATGATTTCCATGGCATGTTATTGAAGATTTGGGCACTTTTATTTGAGGTGTCACCCAATATTGCTCCTTTTGACTGCAACACTGGGTGAGTAAGACAAAGTCGGGAAATGTGGTGACTTCACCCTCTGAAGGTATTGTGGGATGATGTCAGCGAGGGTGACTAACTGAGAGGAGAGGCTGGTGGATGGGAAACATTCGGAACATTTAACGTCATCTAACAAATACTGAAGGGTGCGAATAAAATCATTATGGAAGTGGATTTACTTGAAAGGCTTTGAAATGTCCTCCTACACAAAAATCCTTTAAAACGCAATAAGTTAATGGTAGATATGCATTATTTTGAAGCATTTAAAGGGGACCTATCATGCAAAATGCACTTTTTTATGTCTTTTATACATATATATGTGTCCACGGTGTGTCGGGGAACTCGCGTCAGAAAATAAAACCCTCTGTCTTTTCCTCCGTACCCAAATCTCTAAAAACGGGGGAACAACGGAGCTGATCCAGATTTGCGTCCGATATGACGTAATATCTGAAATGTGGACCCACGGCCCAATCAGAAACGTTGCTATCAGAAACAATGCCCGACTGTTTTGGACGTAATATGGTCGGTGTTTACATTAGCATCGCTAACACTCAGAGCTAACCTGTACTGGAGAGCATGTGTGTGAAGAAGCAGGAAGTAAAAAGGAACTCACCTTGTGGTATAACCGGCAAGAGAGAAAGCCTTTGAGCTCCATACTGTTTCAGAGATAATCCTTGATAATCCATGATATGGCGTTTCATCACGGCAGTATTTAGTTTAGACAGTAGCTGCCGGGTCCCGCATGAGCTCAGTCCCCTCCTTCTTTATTTGTTAAAGCTTTATACCCCAAATCAGCACTTTTGAAACAGGAAGTGAAATAGAGGGATATGAGGCATGGCTAGAATGGGTGATCTGTTTGGTATTTAGAGCAAAACACTTCATAGACATGTATTTTATATATTTGTATATCTGAGACCTATGCTATTGCCTATAAATAGCATGATAGGTGACCTTTAATGACTAAAAATTAATTTATGTTATTGCTTTTTTTATGAATTCACATGTAGATGGGACAATGACGCGGTATTAGAAAAAAAACTGTATATTCTGTGATGTTATTTATGGAATTAGCTTCTAAATGACATGTTTTGTCTCCACAGGGGAATGTGGAGTATCTGTTGAAGTGGAAAGGATGGCCTCCAAAGTAAGTTACACGTTCAAAACTAATGAGAGAGTTGGAAATGTGTTTTTTATTCACATACAAATACAATGGCTGCATAACAAATATGGAAAATGTCAAACATACTGTATTTATGGAGTTGTTTGATACTTCTTGCAGGTACAGCACATGGGAACCAGAGGAACATATTCTGGATCAGCACTTAGTGAAGGCCTACGAGGAGAAGTAAGGCTCCAAAACACAAGTCTTCATTTCATTGTTTATTTTAAATGGCTAACAACAATAACAGTAAACGTATAAGCAGTGGCGATCCTAGAGTCGGTGGGGGCCCTAGGCAAACATTCACTGGGGGCCCCTCGAACCAGCTTTTCACCACCACGCATAGCCGACAGCCCCTCGATAAAATAATGAAGTGATTTTCATTCTTATTTATGTAGTTGTTTATATATATTTATTTATTATTATTATTATTATTTGTTTGTATTATTTATATATATATATATTGGGTTTTTTAGAGAGCAGAAGGAGAAACAATTGGGACACAGGAGGAAAGGACCCAAAGCCAAAAGACTCTTTCTGCAGGTAGAAATCTGATTTAAAGGTCTCCTCTTCTTCATGTCTCTTCTACATCAACATGTGTCCCCTCTTCTTCATGTCTCTTCTACATCAACATGTGTCCCCTCTTCTTCATGTCTCTTCTACATCAACATGTGTCCCCTCTGTGGAAAGAGACTCTGAAAGTTTCAGGAACAAAGATTCTCTCTCTTTTTGTCCTGATCC
>NW_011335323.1:182127-198079 GCF_000735185.1 Notothenia coriiceps | reverse complement strand
ACACACACACACACACTCTCTCTCTCACACACACAAACACACACACACACACACACACACACACACACACACACACACACACACACACACACACACACACACACACACACACACACACACACACACACACACACACACACGTTTCTTGACCCGATTCCGTGTGGACGGAAGACTTTTTTTTTTTTTATCGGCATCGGTTTGTTTTCGTCTCCGTGTAAACGTGGCCATAATGTCCTTATAAACCTAAATTTGTATCTAGAAATCAAGACCATCCATACACCATTCCAGCGCTGCAATTAAACATTCTACAACTGCAAGAATTTAGCTCACCTCTGGTAGATTTTGCTTGTCTCACTCGCCAAACCGTCTTGTGGATCTCAAAGTTGTAATTTGCAGGCAAGGCTTTGATCGCCTCCTGTAACTCAGCGTCCTGCAGGATTTCATCTGGAATTTGATTGGCTACCCGCCGAGGTCCACGGACTGAGGAGAAAGTTGTGAAAGTAGCGCTGTAATCAAAAGGTTTAAGCAAGGACACTTAAATCAGACCTAACTGAGATTATTGCGCAAAAAGTAACCTTAAGGCAATAATGTTAAAGTAATCAGAAATAAAGCTAAACTCATGCTTTAAAACAGGCGTCAGACATGTCCTGCAAGTTAGATTGGAACTGTGAAGGTGGGTAATACAGTTGAGGAAACTTTTTTTCCACATCAAAATCGTACAAATGTGTCTCCCTGCTCTACATGACACCTTCAAAAAGGTATGAGGGATGTGGAATTGGAGAGCAACACACATCTGTGGATGTCAGCATCTTAATAACTTTTAAGAAGCTACTGGGTAGCTTGAAATTCTAGGTAAAATGGGAAAGTTGATATATAGCTCTGATTT
Organism: Notothenia coriiceps; assembly: GCF_000735185.1. NCBI lineage: Eukaryota > Metazoa > Chordata > Actinopteri > Perciformes > Nototheniidae > Notothenia > Notothenia coriiceps. The sequence goes on along the minus strand of NW_011335323.1, from coordinate 197,193 downwards.
TACAGGCAGAGTTTGAGCTTGATGTAGTTCTCTCAAGTACATTACAGCTAGACATTTAATTTTTTTGGTTACACTCATGCCATGCAGCATTTTTAGGACAACATTCATATTTTAACATTATGGATAATTTTTCATAGGCTTCATAGGCATAGATACCATTATTTTAGTTTGTACCGTTTTATCTTAAATGGCTGGCACTGTTTTGAGATTAATAAATAACTTTAATCAAAGTTGTATTGTGTTTCATTTGTAAGATTATTACTTTTTCAAAAATAAAACAACTTGATACAGAGTCAAGACAGCAGTTGTCGTAATTACTGCAGCCAGTTAACGAATACTACTCTGCCAGACAATAATGTATGTTTGGAAATATAGATTTGATAGAGATAACCTGCAGACTTTTGCTGGTCAGAGAGAAAAGGAGCAACAGTTTAAACTATTTGGCCTCCACGTGCCCCTTGTTTATCTTTTGAAATATCAGCTAACTGACTGTTAGTAACTGACAGTGTTTTCTATAAGCAGAGAATGTATATCACCACACCCAAAACTATGTTTTTTCATACTTTATGTCTTGAAAGTATTTAGCTGAAACACAGTTTTAAGTGCAGATTGATTGAAAACGTGATTTTACCACGATGTAGTCGTATGAAATCATGTTATGTTTAACAGTAAGATGTATATGCGATCAGAGAAATGTCACGTATTAATTGGATTTTCTTGGTGACAATAAAACCTACCATGCTTAATAAACACTATAAATAGGATACACAACTCATCTGTCTGTTAGCCCCATGAAGTCTGGTAAGACAAAACACTAAACGCTCGTCGGAAGCTGTCAGTCTCACAGAAGCTAACTACGAGACAAACACTGTTTGTATTAAACATAGCTGGATAACAAGTTAACACCGTGATCACCAGACGTGTGGTTACCTGTGTTACCTACACAATTTGTGGTTTGCATTGATAACCCAGAATGCTACAAAGAGCTCGGTAAGTAGCCTACGTGTGAATCTTACGCTACACCAAATCGGCGTGGAAACGATGTGCCTTTCTAACAATCGCAGTTACATATGTGCCTTTATCCAGTATTAAATGTTACATGTTCAATGTTATTATTTACCTGTGGGCTTTTTGGCAGGAACAATCTGAACTTCATTCGTGGGCGCTGCCATGTTTTCTCAACAAAACATGAAACATGTGAGGAATGGAAAGGCGAAACCAATCGAGTGAAGAGGTCAGTGGAGAGAAGTCGAGCACCGATGTTATCGATGTCGGTGGACGGGACAGGCTGAAAGGATCATACCGATAGACGCGAAAGTTTACTTGGATCGTCAACATCGGCAGTAATAGAATCATTGAAATAAGAATGTAAATACTTTAATTGTACAAAGACCTATTAGTACACATGATGCTTCACAATTTCACTTCACAAAAGAATGGGTTTGATAATAAAGCAAAATTAATGCAAAACAACAAACTAATACAATAGGATAGCTTAAATAAAATATTGCGGGGCCAAATGTTTACCATTGAGAGCTGTATAGTATCTCAGGGTTTATACATATTTAGTGTTCTTTTTTATAGGACAAAAAAGGTGAAAATTACTATGAAAATAAAACAAAATACCAAGTGAAAGAGGGAAGATAATCTCCACTTTACATCACACAATTAATTCGGTTATGCTTAGAGTACACGTAAATGTAATATACAAATGCACATCAAAATTAATTTCGTAGTCTTTTTTTAATTAACTTTTAGTGTGGTGTGTGTGTGTGTGTGTGTGTGTGTGTGTGTGTCTGTGTGTGTTAGTCGCAGGCCTGAAATAGGTATGTTGATGGTTGACAGCTTGTTGATGTAGCCTCTGTGTGATGTAGTGTCTCTAAGAGGTCTGCGGGTAAAGATTGTCATCCAGGATTAGAGAGCGAATGTGTGTGTGTGTGTGTGTGTGTGTGTGTGTGTGTGTGTGTGTGTGTGTGTGTGTGTGTGTGTGTGTGTGTGTGTGTGTGTGTGTGTGTGTGTGTGTGTGTGCGTGTGCGTGTGCGTGCGCGTGCGCGTGCGTGTGCGTGTGTGTGTGTGTGAGAGAGAGAGAGAGAGAGAGAGAGAGAGAGAGAGAGAGAGAGAGAGAGAGAGTTTATCCGGTGCATTATCTGGATTCCAGTGCATTAGTCCGTTAACTTATCTATAAGTAGCCTAATGTATTAGGGTGGGGGCTATTTGATCAGCAAATAGGCTACGTTGTTTTTTTGTTATGAAAGCTGTCTCCCTCTGCAAAATTAGCTCAGCATCTGAGACCATTTCCCCTGATTTCTACTGCTTAATAAATTGTTGTTACATGTAGGCTAGGTGTAATGCTTATTGTTTCATTTCACATTTTCTTGAAGACCTCTGGTGTCAGGGATCAGTCAGCCCGGCGCAGGCAGGGACAGAGAGGGATGGAGCAGGATGCTGCCCGGTGGAGGGGCTGAGGCAGTACAACACACTTTCTCCCTCCTTGATCGCATCAACGAGCTCTGATCCATAGTAGGGAAGCAGAGAGACATTCACAGTCGAGATCAGAGAAATGTTACAATTTCGAGTGGAAAGGAGTGCTGAAAAAATAGGCGATTTTGAAGAGACCGAAGTCTTATTTTTAAGGAGGATTCGAGGAGTCTGCGTTTATAATCCGACATTAGAGGAGGATGTGAATCCACAAAACTTATGTTAATTAGAGATGTTAACGAATATGTGATTAGAACGGCTCTGAAGCACCTCGCGAAGAAATGAAATGAAATAAGTGTTTTTTTTGGAGGATTGCTGTTCATCGTCCACTTGCCCACAGAACTGATTGGCAGCCTGTTCGGTTATTTGAGTCCAAAAAGGAGTTGGCTATCAGAGGTTGTTTTGGACTGTGCGTTTGTGCTCTTCACAGATAGCCTACTGGAGTTACCATTATTTCGGAGCGAGGGGATACATTCAGAGGGGTCGTTTTTTAACGATTGTCGCCTAATTTCCAAGGTCCGTCTACGGTCTGCCAGACTTTGTGGAAAAGGAGATTGTTGTTTGTTATCAGTGCAGTCTGCATTGCAACTCACTACAGTGGACTGCGAGAAAATCTTGAGGAGTGACAACTGACATTCACACGGCAAACCGAGAAAGCTCCGGATCAACTTTAAAACTGAAGCGCGCAAGTTTAAAGTCTGGAATATAAGAATAGATGATTCTCAGAGGAAAGAAGACGAAATACACATAGGCCTACAAAATGTTCAAAAGGGGTGAGTAAGTCTTAACTTTAGCCCCGAAATCAATTACGCGATTGTGGCTATTTTCTAACGCAGCCATAATGCGAGTTGTGCCTTTATAATGTCTACCGATTTAATGCTACATTATACGGTTATGAAACACCATGTTTAAATATGACACATTCATAATACACCGCGTTGCCCCGCAGATGTGTTATTAAAGACGATGCGCCATTTGAAGAGCATCTTTAATTTGCACGGAATATTTCTGGGAATTAAATATTCATTTTTGAAAGGAAACATGGGGACAAGTATGTGATATTTATACGGCTGATGCCGCACTGCAGTTTATGAGTTGCGCCCGGGTCACAAGGCTATCTCTCCGAGCATTACACTCTGCTGAAGCCTTATTATTTGCTGTGTGTCAGTTCATCTAGATGTGATGGATCAAACCGCAGTTCACAAGGTTATTCTCCACTGGCCACACACTAATACTCAAGACCCTCAAATGAAAGGGGAGAGCTCCTAAACCTTTAATATCAAAAGACACCATGATACAAATTAGACAACAAACTGATCTTTTGTCCCATGGACCTTTTCTTTCTTTTGATAGTCCTTCATTGGCCATACAGCTGCAAAACTATCTGCACTGGGTGTCCGACAACAGTGGGAAGGAAAAAACTTGAATCTCTAATGAGAATAGATTTCAGAGTAATACATGCTCCCATTGAGCCATTATCGAGGGAGTTAAATAATAGTGAAATTAAACTGTTCCTCATTTTGCTAGAGCCTTTGGAGCACCTCGGGGAGATTGGGAGGTCCCAAGATCCCACTTAAAGAACCACTGCATTAGACCAAGCCTTGCATATCACTAGCATGTCATGGGTTACAAAAAGCTTTCTCTGTTTTGTTATTTGCATGCAGTTTATATATAGCAAAATAACAATCTCTCACACATACACAAACACAGATAAATGCTTGGTGGGAGTCATCATACAACAATCAGTCGGTGTTATGTTTGCACAATATGTAGTAGTATCTTGTGAAAAGTACCCCATCTTTTTAGACTGTGTGCATTTCTGTTGTGAGCCTCAGGGGCAGAGAAAAACAACATGTTCTCTTTACTGCCGTTAGATCTATTATTGCTGTTCCAATAGTCGACATGAAACACACCATGGTGATGAGTGCTATCTATAACAGCATTGAGTAAACGCCTATTGTTTAAACCTGCATTCTCATAACCAATCTCTTTCATCATTCATAAGGAGTGTGAACTACCATGAGTCACAGTGTGGTTCCAGAATGAGCTCTTTACTGTTTAATGTGTGAGCAAACATGTCTGTCTCTCTTTTTATGTAAAACTAATGGGCATGCTGGTAAACCCTATTACTCTTGACAACGTGTCATTATTATCAACAGTTCCTTAAGGAAGCGATTTCCTACCACACACAATCATCTTCCATTTATGGTGAGGGTTAAATGGGAGAAAACAGAAGTGATTGGCATTTGATTATTTTGTACTCAGAACATGCTCCATCCCTGCTCTGTAAAAGGTTTATGTATGTGAATCAGCTGTCCTACTGCTGCTCAGTACCGGACAGAAAATCACTTCATTCACGACAAAGGACTTCAAAGCACAGATTTCACCAGTCTGCCAAAAGTGGTATGCCAGCATGTCTGAGTCTACAATAGTGAGACAGGGATGCGTCAGCTTTGGCAAGAACAGTGCAGAGGTTCTCTGGTGAATTTGAATTTGTTTGCACCTGAAATAACACATTCTATGGAGCCTGGCTGAAGCACCGGGCACAGCATCTGTGACAGATCCACTATTCAACATCCACATATAAAAAAAGTGCTCCAGCTCACACACACTGGCAGCACCGCCCAAGATAACTTCACATGGTTTTACTGTTGTGCCTAATTACCATGTTATTGCCATGTCGATTTTATGATGTCCTTCTGATTCACACGTTGTCTGACAGTCACCGGCTGCTGATCTCTTCATCGTGAGTTTGTACAGGTGGATCAATGTTGCGACAAGGTGGGATCATGTCCATGTCATCCACAAATATGACTAAACATGTACATTAGTTATGGTGTGTATTCAACTGCAGGTGAGACAACAGAGTCTTCATATCTCTGTTTGAACAGTAAGAATGGTGTTTGTGATCCTGATTGTGTGTCTTTTCGATGGATTTTAGAACGATGTGTGTGAGTGAGTGGGTCGCTGGTTACATGTGTATATTTATGTAGCCGTGCTAAGTATACTTGTCACTCCATTTTTGTAACGGCTTTTCTGTCCATCTCGCTGTCTCCCTTTCACAATCTCTCTTTTCCTTCAAAAGTCGGTCAGCCATAGAGTGGGCACAAGGGATGATCTGTCAGAACAGCTCCGAGATGTCCACTGAACATACCGTGCTGTTACGTGCTGTAATTCCTGCTACATGTTATTCAGGATTATTGGAAGGGCTAAGCTGAGGATTTTTTCTGCTTTATGCCACCTATTGGCGTGCGCAGTGTAAGGCACATAACAAATGATCCATTCAGACAAGCAGAGACAGACAGGCAGGCAACACTTGTGTCAATGTGCTTGACCCTAAAACCAAAAGATGAGCATACTTATACTACTGTCTACTTCAATCTTTCTAAGGACATTTCTTTCATACACTATTGATTTTGCATGTTGTAGGCCTTTTACTACGAATATGTTGGTGACCTTAATGTCATAGATGTTCTCACTCCCATGGGCAGCCACTGTTTCATATTAACTAAGAACAGCATGAAAATCAATTTGCAAAGATTAGAAACATGCTTGAGATTATCCCTCACAAAATGAATACTCCCATGTTTCTAATCCTTTACGCAGGGTGCATGTTATTATAACAGGATGAAACTATTTTAAAAAATCAATTTCTTTGGTGCTTTTAGGAACATGTCCCAATACATTTGACATTTCAGACCTTTGAACGCAATCCTTTGAATATGAAACAATACAATTTCATATTATACATATACTTTACACAGGGACAATGTGACCGGTAACTCTAAAAATGTAGGCAGCTAAATAAACATGCAATGGATTACTTACAACAAAAACGTTTCTCTACAAGTAAATCTTCATCCTGTACTAGAAATGTATGTCATGCTCTGAAAAACTGGTATGCTTTGGCTGTAATGTAACACATACATCATACTTAACATGCTAAAACATGCAAAACACTAGTAAGCAGCTTTAATGCCATAACTCAATTCATTTGCATTTAATGGAATTTAGCGCAAAGAAAACAAGGTGCTTTGTAACAACAGGTCATACAAGCTTTATGATTTTGCACACACGCAAACGCATCAGCATTCGTATGAACACTAATTAATTCACTTTTTTCACATTCTGGCATAAAGATGTCCTTTAAATAAAGCAACACGGTCGGTTGCTTAATCTTCCATGTTCACTCGGTTGATTGACAATACACTGAGATAATTACTTGTAGTGATTATGAAATGTTGTAGCCTTCAAAACCATATTTAGTAAATCAACTGCAATCACACGCACCAATTCTAAATTAGCACATTGCTCATGAGGTTATTAGTACAAGCAGGCAGTTTTGCAGGATATGCCATTAATGAGTTCAGCATGAAGAAAGCAGCGTACACCTGTGGCCTCTGCTCTTCAGCTTCCTTTCTCTGCTTTATCTCACGGCGGCGTCAGAGCAGCCCTACAGCCAACACGGCCCTAATTCTGCTTTTCCACAATATCTAATGACTGCACATGTCAAGGGGTTCCTCTCTTCTGTCAGGGAGATGTTTTTAACCAAAGGATGATATGACTCACAAACATCAAGTGCTATGTGGATAACTATAAACCAAAGAAATATATAGAAAAGGTACTTTTTCTGACCTAATCACAAACAGGTATTTCTGAAGACACAGGATTCACCTCAAAGCAAATCCCATACTGGTAATTGTATATGACAATTAAGTGCAATTAATGGCCAACTATCCCTGTAGTATGTTGCAAAGTTTGAGCAATCATCGAGGCCCAGAGAGAGTTCTATTTAAAGAAAAAAGATTCCCCGCTCAAATGATCATCTTCCTAATCCTCTCACAGTGTCAGCCCACTGCTATCACTCCTTGTCAACTCTGCATTGTTGTACTTTACAGTCGGGCTTGTGTTTCCGTGCGTGTGAGAGGCAGTGTGGACTGATGACTGAGGGTTTAGAGGAGAGAAGGTTTGAAGAGAAGTGAAGAGGATAATGTAGAGAGGAGCAAAAATATAAACCTCAAACTGATCCCCTAAATCTATCTAAGCCGCATGAAAAATAGAAAGCATATCTGAGAGGAGGACAACATTTCTACTCCTGTCGGTCACTTGTTTATAACAAATACCTTTTTCAGTTTGAAAATGGAAGAATCAAGTATCCATGGAAATTAGATTTACAAGCATACACTTTAATGTTAAAAGTATAAGGAAACAAACAACTGAAAATTGACCCATTGGTAGTCTGTTGACTCAAGGCATCAAGAGTAATTGACAGAATAATATGACCAATTATTGGAAGCAGAATCACATTTGTTACTGCCAAACAATGCACCCCTGGCTCTGTCAGTGCATTCCAAACATCTCATTTAGCCAACGGACACTGTTCCAATCCAAAAGCCATTTATTTAGTGGCCAATACTCAGAAGTGTTTCCATGGAAGCCACTGGCACAGTTTCAGCACACGACACAAAACAGAAGATGACAAATAATTAACAACAGTGGGTGACGTGTGCGTGTGTCTAAATGGATAAGACATCACTGACTGGTGTGCATGTCACTATTTTTTTTCATTAACTGTTTCTGGGAGCCATTTTTCACTCGTCCTTGTCAACCATTTCACACTGAATTACTGCATGAGGGCTCGGAGTTTAGAAGTGGGTGCAGTGCTCTTATGCAGCTGAGGACTCTCTTATTTATGCGGTCTGAAGAGACATCTGAGTGATTAAATCCACAGGACATTCCGACTTGGAAAGGGAGTCAGGGGTGAAAATTACAGCAAATGTATGGGAAAAAATCTGTCGATCTCCATTTGCCCTTTAAAAAAATCACCTGATTCTTGTGCGAACGCCATCTCCTCCGCCTTTGTTGTGGAAATTGGATTCATGGATGGTCATTAGCGGATGATAATGAGGTGAAAGAGACAAACAGCCTGAGCCCTGTTGGTTTTTCTAATATTAATAATTAATTTCTGATTAAGTGGCTAATTGGAGTTTAAAGGTCAATGTCAATGAGAATGCCATGGGTATTAGAAGACAAGAGGGGGGTGGGGGAGGGGCAGAGGGAGACTGTCCAGGAGACTGTTGACAGTAATCCCAGGTGCTCTCCAGTTACTTTGACAGCTCTCCCCCTTCCTGAGCCATCCTCCCCAGGCGACATTGCCTTTGTGTGCTGAGGACAGCAATTCAGCTATGCCAACACCTGGGCACCTGCCCTTTTGGCATTGAGAGTTAGAAAAGCTTCAGGATGGAGTGGCATATCATTGCAAGATAGAGCAGAGGTCAAGAAAAAGGGAGAAGGGAACATCTGTCATGAACATTGGCATCCTTATTATCAAGCAAGAGAGAGACAGATTGGTAGTTGGTTTGTCACTGCTCGGTACTGTTCCTTTCGACTCGACTCGCTCTTTTTTGGTTTCCATAGAAAAAGTTGTGCACTGTACCTGATACCCTATTCCAGGGGTGCCCACACTTTTTCAGCTTGGGAGCTACTTTTAAAATGACCCATTCAAAATGATCTACCTACATTAAAAATGCTAAACATATATATATATATATATTTATATATATATACTGAGTATACCTTATGTTGGTGTACCTTGCATAACTGCATGAACCCGTATGGCACAATACAACTCAGTATATTTTTGGTCATTACATCAATTTTATACCCTTTCTTTAGTAGAATTGTATAAATTGGAAGGCTATAGGTAATCTGCTCGCCAGTGATTTGCAGCTGGCGCGGTTGACCGTGCATGCATGGTGAACTGCGTGTTAGAAAAGATGAGATCTCAGACTGGCTTACCTGTACGTCAATCAAATGGCAAATGCCATCGTAAGGATGGATGATAGGCTAACTTTCTTCTTTTTTTCAATGCCATGCGATCTACCCACACTACCTTTGCGATCGACCGGTCGATCGCGATTGACATATTGGGCACCCCTGTCCTATTCAATACCACCTTCAATCGAGCTGAAAATATACTATAAGGTAAGGTTAAAACACTGCAGGCCACTGATTAGTGCGAGGATTGTCATTAGCGTGTCATTGGCATTTTGCACAAACCCAACTCTGCATGTTCATTTTTTGCACCTTTTTTTATTGCTAAAAAAAATAAATAAAAAATGTCATTCTGCAAAACTATGCTGTACTGTTAATATAAAACAGTGGCTGTACCTGACTGCCATTTTAAGTGCAGACGTTAATATGTTCGGTTGCCAATTTAAAGAATGTATCAAGTCTCATGTTGTCATGGAACTTTCAAGCGATGGTGCTACCGCTAACAGCTGATCTCCCGCTTACACCGAGGTTATCATCTATATTGAAAAAAAAAAATGTCTAAAGGTGCCTGGCACCAAAAGTGTGTCAAGTCGGGTTGAGTGGAGCATGTAGTGGAATTTAGACTTATGTGAGCTTAGGCATGTATTAGATATGTACACACTGGCATGCATACCCGTCTGTGTGACATTAAGTCTGAACTGATCTGAGTCCTGGCATTGATTCATCTTGTTTATTATGCATCAGATTCATCTCAAGCTCCATCCATGTCACAGTCAGAACTCATTTATTTCAAGATGTTTGACGTGAAAACAATGGCTAATTCGGTCTCTGGAGTATGCAGGCTTAAAGAGGCTTCCAAATGAAAGTTTCTGCTCTGGCTGCTGAGTGAAATTAAAACACTCAGAGGGGAATGTGATGAAGAGAAAGGAGCAACAATCATCTTTCATTCTATTTTCCAAGGCTTTGTCACTCTCATCTCCTGCTCCACAGCTCCAAGGTTAGCCGGCCTCCTAGCCTGTGGCTTTAATGAGGCAGGCTAGTGTCACAGTCACATCTGAGCTTAGTGCTTGTAATATCTGCCGTGTCTGTTCTGGCAAATGTTATCTGTGCTCATACCTCTGTCACGGCTCAGATTGACTTTTGGGAACAGTCAAGGCTCAGGTAATTGGTGCAGCCTGTTAGGATTAATTCTGTCCTGCTATGATAATGCACGCTGTGGTCTGTGATACTGCAACTGCAGAACCACTTAAAAACCAGTCTCTCTCTAACCTATTTCAGGGAGATAAGGCTAATTTGAGGTGCCATTGCAATCTCGGGTTCTCCTTAAACAAAGTGTGTGGACTTCCTATTAAAATAATCTAAGTAACCAACTAAGGCATGATGTATATTCAACAATTCCTTGAAGGTAGTATTTAATATTTCAAGAGGGAATCGTGGGGATACAGGCTTGCACCAGATGTTGTCTTGTATAATGGCTAGAGGAGTACACTCTACGATCAAACAGATCGTTGAGGAGAGGATGGATGAGTCTTTTTTTAAAGGGCAGGACTGAGAGACAGATGGAGTTGTAGTAATCACAAAATATAGGCAAAGGTCTTTTCTACGATCACACCACTTTTTATATTCAAATCCCTGACAATTGTCTTTGAATGGTCCTAAATGTATTTGATAGAAGCATAATCATGTGTTGACCTTATTAAAGAATGGGGCTAAGCATTGATTGGAATTACCAGTTCAATTTACCCTCTATATCTCTCTAAATGTCTATTTCAAATGCTGTGTTTCTGCTGCAGAAAGGTTCTAAGCCACACTCTCTCCTTATATATTTTACTGCTGTGAATGAGAGTGAAGTCCTTGACGCTTGCCTGTTTTCACTTCAGGCTTTTCTCTTCAGCATTGGCCCTTGCTCATGAAAACCATTCAAGCCATTTAGAAGTTGCATCAGAAACACTGGGTTTGAAACACGCAATAGAGATGCAAGGTGCTGCGTTGCATGCCAGAGATAGCAAAATTATTCCAGTACTTGGGTAAAGAGTACAGAGCCATGCTGGACTCAAATGAGTTGCTGAGGTGGATTGTGACACATGGTGCATGTGGTAAGACCCTTTTATGCATGTTAGTATATTGTTCTACATCAAATCCTCTGCCTCCTTTACTGATGTTGCAATGCCTTTCCTTTTTTTTTCTGACATTGGGTGTGGCTAGGGAGACCCTGCTTTGGGAAGAATGCGTAGAGACTGTTGTGAAGCCGGTAGCCGGTTGTTTTACATTCCAATCACCTTGATCTTGCAGGGTTTCAGTTGTGCATCCTAATGAAGCACTTTCCTTTGCACGTCTAAAACCCAGGTGCCTTTTTGTTTAGGTTGAAAACGGTTCCGAAAACAAATTACTCTCAAAACACTTTGTCATTTTGTTCTTGGCTGCACATTTTGGAAAAACATAGGGACAGATGTCACAACAGAGTGGTCTAAAGAGGGAGTAAGTCCAGTGTGTATGAAAACACCATCAGATATGTTTTTTTTCGCTTGGCAGTGCAGGGGTAGTTTTTATTTTAATGGTGAGTAAAAGGGGAAAGCTCAGAGCTGTTTTTATTCCGAGGAGAGGTTTCCACCCATCTGCCGTCATTGGCAAGGGCCCTTGAAGAGAAAGCTGCATCCGGCCTTGCCTGCAGTAAAAAAAAGACAAAAAGAAGCAAGAAAAAAAAAAGTCAGGCTAATACATAGTCACAACCATGTCATGGTTCTTGGTAGCTGCTGCTCTTATTCAAGGCCTCAATCAAATACTGCTCAATTCCTATGGGAGGCCGAGGAAGACAGAGATGCCACAGTCTGAAAGTGAACACTGCCAAGGCTCTGCTCCACACCCCAATATAAAATCACTCTCTTAGCCATGTGTGCACCCCTGACAGCTCTAACTCTGACAAAAACTACAAGTCTCTTTATTCCCCAGATGGCCTCGAACAGCCTACAGTTTGCCCTAAGCAATCACGCTAATATGCCCCCAGCCCCAATGCTGGGACCTGCCTGACATTAAAGTGTTGTTTGGAAAATGGAACGTAATCTAGAGGGTAAATATAGCAGATGTCTTCCGCTGCCAGCTCTCCAGCGAAACAATAAACAGAACATGGCGGTGGAATACTGACTTTATATATTGCTGAGCTGGGGTTACATAAGATTTATGAACTGCCACGACAGTAACAATTGTATGTGGGGTGGATTTATGGTGTTTGGTGCTAAAACTCCTCTGGCTGGGACATTAACTCAGCAGATTTGTCCCTGTCTTTACAAGCACAGCGTTGTCAATTATTCAAAAGAGCAAAACAACAGCCCAGAAAAGACTGCACTTGGTGTGTGGAGCTCATTTACACATCTCTATTCCCAGAAGTGTTCTCATGCGTTTAGGCCATAATAAGAACTGGTCTTTCATCCCTTTGCGTCCGCGTGCTAATTCACACTATTGCCAACGTGAGTCCTGAGTCCCTTCTTCCCTCAAAGAAAAGGGTATCAAGGGAAAACAGACAGGCACTGAAGATAAGGTAACACAAATTATAATTAAAACTTGTTTAGTTGCTCACTTCATAGAGGCAGAAAGAGGCAGAAGACTTCATAAATGCAACAGAGAGATACAGTGCCAAAGAGAGCACAAGGACAGGCATTAGGGTATGTCAGGGCTCTAATGGAAGAAGCAGGTTTTTTGTGTCACGACTGCTCTCCCCACTGATGGATGAGGAGGTTAACAGTCACTGTAAGTTAGGAGGCGGAGTGCACAACATCTAGAGCCAGTAAACGGAGAGCTCCTGTAGCTGCTGATAAGTCATATAACCGATCTGAATCTGACTTGCAACCCATCTTCCCTGCCTTTTGATAACAAACTAAAATCTGGCCGCATTGTCACAATAGTATGCTTTGACATTTTGATGTGGCTATATTTGGCAGGCTGCCTTGTTTACTCTACTTACATCCCTTTATATATTTGATTTACACTCTCCAGGGAATGTTAGACATTCTCTTTGAGAGACCTCAAAGTAGGCCAAATATGTATATTGTAAAAGTCTGCATGGTATTTAACTGGATGTCTCTCTAAACACAGAATGGTTGCAGAGGGAGAGCCCGTGATGCAGTGGTCAAAGGGAAGTTCATAAATTCACTGACATTGTCAACATTGAAAAAAGTACAAAGATTTGTTCAAAGTAATAGAAGGTAAAAGGAGAAAAAATGATAAAGGAGGATGGAGGACTGCTATGAAGGGAATAAGAGATAAAGTGGGCTGTAATGATGTCTGAGGGACTAAATGTCTGCGTCTCAGATGGTGTCATTGACATTAAAAGCCTTCTACTCTAAACCTATAGACTGCTGCCCGTTTCCATGGACCAGCATGGATGAAGCTCTTTACATTTGTCAGGAACAAGCAGATAATTATTATAAGCACACATGTTTATAAATGCTCTGTTAAAGGGTCTGTTTGATGTGTCAGACGAACACAGGACTTTCTCCCAGGAGAGCGGAGTTTGCCAATGTGAAACTAGAAGTCAAAACGTTGTCATTCTAACATTACTGCAATATGCTATAATCTAACCACATCTAATTATACATGACTACATCCGGTACTTATTTAAACCCAAAAGACCTAAGCCTAACCAACCAAGTAATGATGCTTCACAACGTTGAATAAAATGTCATGTACAGTATGTTGTTTTCAACCTATAAGGCTTTCCATTTGCGTATGAGGATGATCATTAGAACAGGATATTAACACACACACTATCACACACACTTAGACATGCCAGCATGCTTGTTAACCACGGCACGGAGATAAAGGTGTTACGCTTGGTTACACTTCACAACATAGAGGGACAGAGAACAGATTTCAATATTACATATTCGATTGAATGTGACTTTTTTGCAGTTATATTTTGTTTTATAAGTTTGTGAATAAAATAATACAGGGGTTAACAACTTCAGGAGACCTTATCAAACCTTGTCTGTCTTACTAGCACTGCATATGCAGCCATATGACCAGTACAGTCTTAAAATCTCAGACTGAGCCTTTTAAAAAATAAAATAAAATATAACATTGGTGAAATGAAATGCAAAATCAGAATCAGAATCAGAATACCTTTATTAGTCCCACAGAGGGGAAATTTGCAGTGTTACAGCAGGAAAGAGCCACAGACAGTTTAGTGTTGCATATCTGAAATGCGTTAAAAAAGTACTAAGTTATAATACACTGAACAAAAATATAAACGCAACACTTTTGTTTTTGCTCCCATTTTTCATGAGATGAACTCAAAGATCTAAAACATTTTCTATTTACACAAAATAGCCATTTCTCCGCCGCCCAGACCCCCCGCCGAGGCTTTGGCAATCCAAAATTGGGGATTGGGATTGGATTTGGGATTCGTACAGTGGCGTAACTCGTCCAAACCTACGAGAGACCTAGCGCGCATATGCTTCGCACAAAGGGTCAAGGACGGTTATAGGTCGTGAAGCGGGGGTGTCGGGTATACCTTCTCGCTCACCGCTGGTTGTAAGGTGTTAGTTTTGGACTAGTTGAGGATACCTTCCTCTACCCAACTGTACAATCCCAATCCCAACCCAAATTGGGGATCCCAAAAGCCTGGGGGGTCTGGGGGGGGTTATTTCGTTTTGACCGTGCAAAGTCTCACCGGAAATTAACACCGGTTCGGATTCCGTGTGGACCCACGTTTATTAGTACGACGATTAGTCGTAAACTATACGGTGTGGACACTCCACCTAACCTAAAGCAGCCGTTTCCTCTTCACGAGTGATAGTGTCTAAAAAAGTCTAAACACTT
>NW_011335323.1:172165-182082 GCF_000735185.1 Notothenia coriiceps | reverse complement strand
TCCATTGAATGCTCTTAACGTACCGATAGCAATGAATATATTAAATGCTTTGACAATAAATACATACAAAAATTAATCTCTGGAAGCCGACCCGGCTAAAATAACTGGATGGCCTACCTGCCTGTCAGCCTTCCATCTGTGCACAAACTTATCTCGTGGCCTCATTGATGATGCACGTTCGTGTGTGTTGGAGGAGGGACTCTGTAAGNAATGACGTTAAAAAAGTAACTAAGTTATAATATAATAAACAATAAACAATATGCTAAAAAAGTACTAAGTTATAATATAATAAACAATAAACAATATGCTAAAAAGTACTAAGTTATAATATAATAAACAATAAACAATATGCTAAAAAATTAAATAAAAAAGTTACATAATTTTCAAAAATACAGATCAAAAACAAATCAAATCTACAAATCAAATCCTGGAGCAGTCCTTATAGGAGTTCTTTGTTTCTTATTAGAGGTTAACAGTTTTATATAATGTAATAAATAGCCTAATAAATGCAAAAAAAACTGTAGTTTTTGTCTGATATAACAATAAATGCAACTTTATTAGCTATCAAGCTATGAAATATGTGTTGCGGCTCCAGACAAAAAAATGTTTTGGAAAAAGGAGCAAAATGGCTCTTTTGGTCAAAAAGGTTGCAGACCCCTGGCCTAAATCATGTCCATGTTCAACACGTCTAGGGCAAGCATTCAATTCAACAGCTAGTTACACTTGCTAAGTTCGTCTTAGCGAAAATAAACACATTAACTTTACAATGACAGAAAATATAGTTTGAGACGTAAAACAGCACTTACCTTCCTCGGGACGGAGTCCAAGTGAAGCCGCTTGGTCGCGCGGCAGCAGAGCAGTTGTGAATAAACACCAGGGTAGTGTTCTGTCACGCTCCTGAACACCCAGTGACTGAACCCCGAAATATTACTCCGCCCACGAGTATCCCTTAACACAAACGGTAGTCTAAATTCGAAATGAACTCCCAAAATCTAACCCTTTCACACTTTTTTGCCTAACTACCAATTATTTTACTCCAGAAATTTGCTGTGCAGTTTCCACCATGGCACAGGTACAAGTAACAATAATGTTTTTATGGCATCGATTTGTTTATTTGTATTGAATAGTTTGCCTTACTTTCATTATTATCCATCTGGAGTCACATTTTAGCATGGTAGTCAGAATGCTAACGTTGCATGCTAATGTTTTGGTTTATGAGTTCACCACACTGATGTAGCCAGAAACATTAGGATGCTAAGTGAATGGGAAAGTGTGTCCCAAACTTTTTACTGGAGCTGTATGTATTTAGGTTTACCACCACATTAAGACTTGTTTTATTCTGTGAATGCACGTCCCGCTCCTCCACTGCCAACACACTCACTCCATAATCGTCCAGGAGCAACGTTTGGTCAGGGTACCGTGGCGTGCAGTTGTGACGCTCCTAGGCTCCTTCAGCTTCATAAAGGGACGCAAATAGCTTTCAACTGATTGCAATGTATACCCCTCTGCGGCAGGATTTGACGCTCATGGAAGCACGGCATTCGTTTGTGTCGGCTGCCCTTAAAGGCAATGTGAGCGTCCATTCCCATTGGATAACGGAGAATTGTACACCCGGAAGTAAGTATTCCCCTTACTGTCGATTTATTTTACAGTGATATCTGCACTAATCATCGACTAAAAAACAGCAGATTATTAGGTTTAAATTGTGTGAAATGCTTTTGTATTTTTCCCCTTCGATTCGGAGAAACAAATATTTTTTCGGAGTAAAGGTTGGCAGAAGACACTACACTACCCAGAATCCCCAGCTATCGTTTAGGACTACACCATGTGCTCTGTTTGACAAACCCCGTGATTAGTTCTCAAGCTCTGTGATTGGTTGACCTCCAACTGCATTCCATTTGAAAAAAAACGTTTCGTAAAAGATAAAATCATACTTTATTCAGCAGTGCTTGCTTTACTCTTTGAAAGTCATCACATGAATGCATTCTAATAAATGGTTTGGCTGCATTAAATATATTACACATCAGTCGTAGTTCTTTATTTTTATTTATCTACAGAGATCGGGCTCAGAATAGACCGGAAACTATTCTTTTACCGTTCAGTTTGAATTTCACAATAAAGTTAGTAGTAATATTTTGTTTTGATCTTATTGTTTTTTTATTAACTACTAGACCGCTGGGTCATGTTAAGACCATCTTTTCTGTGTTGCTGTGGGTTTTTTCCATCGCTTTTGTGTTAAAAATATCAAAACAATAACTAAATATATCCGTCATAAACTAAACCAGAAACAGAAGTATATTTTATTTTGTTAACACTGTAAACTTGACAGCTTTTTAACCCAAACCACCTACTGGTTAAAGCACGTTATTACACGTTTAGAGTAATGCAATGCAGGTAGATTGTGCTACCTGCTTGAAATGGGATGGAACCACGGCAGACTGTCCAAAACTGGATTTGAACGGGTCCACCGCGTCCCCCCCACTCCGTCCCCAGAACTACACATGCTGGATATTGTGTTTCGCAACATGTTCTCTATCTATGGCACGTTTCTACTGGGAGTTGTAATTTTAAAAGACATTTTCGTATTTCCCATAATAAGAAGTTGCCATTATTAAACTGTGTACATCCCTGGAGGTTTAGGGGACAGGAAACACTCAAATTTAAAACATATAATTAATAAATGGGTGAACATTTCTTGTGCCCATAATGGGCAGCATTAATATATACCCACATGCCAGCTAAGGTCAGAAGAGCTTTATTTAACAGCTGGTATTATGTCTGTGACCCCTCCTGTTGTTCATTGATAAGCCTGAAACATGCACTTGTCAAGGTTCAGAGGCAAATTTTGCAAATATGGCAGTAGCCATCAATCATCTTAAGATAAGATATACTTTATTGATCCCAAGTTGGAAACATTTGTGTTAAATCAGCATATGTAACAGTTGTAAATATGCAGTGGTGTTTATTTGTAAATCATTTAGTATAATCACACAAATTCTGTGTTTCATATTTAATAATTCTGTGTTCTTTATTTATTGATTGTTCAATACCTGACAAGGCCGGAGATGAAATATCTATATACATCCTATAAGAGTATAATACATATGTATAATATCAGTTAAAATAAGTGCTTCAACATAGTTAACATTGCTGGAGGTATGCACAAATATTGATAGATGTCTTGTAATGCACTATTGAGGAACCTGCGACCCAAGTTTTTCATTAATTGCATAACTACACCGTTTGTGTATATATGTCAATAAACCTTAGAAAATCTTGAAATCTTGAAAGGGATGTGCAAAATAGTCATTATATACAGTCTTTAATTAACTATTAGTAGAGAATGACGAGTAATGAATATACTTTGTAGGGATCCTATTAATATCTAATAATATGTCCCTTTATATCAGCTGTGCACATTTATGGTGTAAATACAGTCTATCTACCAATTGGATCAAATATAAAAGTCAGCCGAATTAGTGTTGATCCTGCAAAGAGACGTATTGTGTGAAAAGAAATGTAAGATGTTGTTTAATTGCTGATATATTTATGATCCACGTCACGTTTTCAGTGTTGGCGGCAGTTCCTNAGGTTAACAACAAGCTGCCGAGCACCGCATTGGTGCGCGTGGTGAGTTTTTGTAGTTGTGTCTCGAACTCACATGAATAGTGCCCCAAACAGTTCCTTCGCCTTCTCTTATGAATGAAGCCACATTTTAAAAGAGATTACGTTGATATACTCGACGAACGGCTGGGAGCCCAGGACTGCCTGAGGGTTGAACAAAATAATTAGTTTGGTTAATTTATTTGGGTTCCTATATAATACACAATAACAACTTCATTTATTGGTCACACACCCAAATCTTTTCATAATGTTATTAATCATATTTTTTAGTTACTTTGGTTAGACTAAAAGTCATAGAATAAGAGAGGAGAGAAGAGGTATTGACTGCCGTTGGTTTCAAGGATGTAATAAGTTAATTTTATATAATCTATCATTTCTTGGTTATTCACGAAACATATAACATCTTTCTTTTTCCAACTATTGCGACCCTCTATACCTAGGACAGATCTTGTAAAGCGGCCGCAGGGTTGAGGGAGATAATGGTTTGCAAAGTCTTCGAGATACGTTAACAGTTAACCATAGCAGACACAGGGCAACTTTATATAGATATCCCTCCCCGGCGACTGGCAGGCAGTTATAACTACCCAAACCCCCTTACCTCTTGACAACATATAGTGGTTACACAAAACATATATAGGTGTTTAGATATATGGTATTGATATATCTAGAGTTACATAGATCCGCAACCACAAATATAAATATACAGAGCATATATATATTACCATTAGGGGAGTTAGAGAGAAATTTCACCGGGAAGTAATACAGATAAATTCCAAATAATCATACACAGTCAACAAACATCTGATCAGTGGTTAAGAGATAGGCTCAGGTGAAGCTACCAGAAGACCGCCCAGCCACCTTGGAGCGGAGGGTCCGACGGGTGCGGAACCGTCTATGTAGTCCCTGAACTCTTTTTTGAACGAACTCAGGTTCCAGGTTCAGCCCTATCAGTTACCGCGCTTAGGCCAAGTTCCAGGCTTCAGGCCCGGAACGCTAGGCTCAGCTCAGTGCTCAGGATATTCAACTGGAGCTCGCCTTCAAGGTCCTGAACCGATGAGTTTTAAGACCCATACAACACGGAGACAGACACTGTACAAAGGTACGGAAACGTCTAGGTTAAATGAACGTGTTTTTGGAATATTTTGTGTGATGTCCCTTTATAATGAAGAATTTATCCATAGAACTATAATTTGAAGAATATCGGACGTCACTCCATGTACTCGGGTATTGTTTGTATGGACGAAAGAGGTTTTTGGTCTGGAAAAGGTATTAGTTTGGTTTATCAATTGTTGGTGCACATCAAAAATTTACGATGTTTGACACAGGGTATCCAGCAGAGACACACAAAAGACCGAAAGACAAAACAGAAAGCAGGTCCATTAGTGGGAGAACCACGGCAGACTGTCCAAACTGGATTTGTCCCCCCCTCCCCCACCCCGTCCCCAGAACTACACATGCTGGCTATTGTGTCTTTTGCAACATGCTCTATGGCACGTCTCTACTGGGAATTGTAGTTTTAAAAGACGTCTTCGTATTTCCCATAATAAGAAGTTGCCTGTATTAAACTGTGTACATCCCTGGAGGTTTAGGGGATAGGAAACACTCAAATTTAAAACATATAATTAATAAATGGGTGAACATTTGTTGTGCCCATAATGGGCAGCATTAATATATACCCACATGCCAGCTAAGGTCAGAAGAGCTTTATGGTTTATGGCTTTATTAGCTGGCCTTATGTCTGTGACCCCTCCTGTTGTTAATTGATAAGCCTGAAACATGCACTTGTCAAGGTTCAGAGGCAAATATGGCAGTAGCCATTGATCATCTTACATTACATTACATTGCATTTAGCTGATGCTTTTATCCAAAGCGACTTACAATAAGTGCGTTCGACCAACAAGATACAAACTAGAAGAAAACAGAATCATATAAGTACATCAGGTTTCATAGAGCTAAAACATTTCAAGTGCTACTCCACTGGCTTTAGATAAGCCAGTCTTTTATTAGTATATAAGTGCTTTGTTAGTAATTATATCGCTCGAAGTGGAGTCGAAGAGATAAGATAATAAACATTTGCGTTACATCAGCATGTGTAACAGTTGTAAATATGCAGTGGTGTTTATTTGTAAATCATTTAGTATAATCACACAAATTCTGTGTTTTATATTTAATAATTCTGTGTTCTTTATTTATTGATTGTTCAATACCTGACAAGGTCGGAGATGAAAAACCTGGGTCGCAGGTTCCTCAACAGTGCATTACAAGACATCTACCTCCACCATTAAAATGTCATATTCTGCACATTTCTTATACTATCTACATACATCTTATAAGAGTATACTACATGTATAATATCAGTTAAAATAAGTGCTTAAACATACAGTAGTTAACATTGCAGGAAAGCAATATATTAGTACTTTGTCAGGCTTAATATGTATAGGGGAGAGTGGGGTAAGTTGAGCCATTTTTTAGTTATGCTGTCCTCTAAGCAAGGAGAAATTACACATAGTAAAAATGAAAACACACACCTATAATTCAGGATGTCTCCTATCAATGGCAATGATAATAATTAATATTTGATCAAGGGCAATGAAAATAATACTAAAAAAAGTATTGTGGCTCAACTTGCCCTAGTGTAGGGGCAAGTTGATCCAGGTCAGGGGGTAAATTGAACCATTGTTCAAACCTGGGCATACCTGTTCAAACCTGGGCATACCTACAACAAATCTTAAAGGTAACTATGAACAATAAATAACAAACCAAATACAAGCTTAGTTTTTCAAATATTTTTAATATAAATTTCGATTGAATTGATTGATTTTTTTTAACATGTTAAAAGGAAAAGTAATCATACAAATGGTGATACAATTTCACACATCTTACCAATCAAACACAGGGTAAATTCAACTTTAAATGTAGCCTACAATGAGCTCTTATTATCAACTTGGCCTACTTTCATTCATTTCTCCATTGGCCCCAAGGCCCATGGTTCACTTTACCCCATAGCCACCATTTTAGGAAAAATAGCCTAGCATTAAAATTCAGAGTCATCATAATCATTAAATCACACGTAAATAATTCAATTTATAAAAAGTTATTTGTTGTTTATTCAAGCATGTAAACATGTCTCTGTAAAAGTACATAATACAAATCTGAACCGAAGACTGAGCACAATATGTCCTCTTTAATTTAAATAAGTAGTCTTGTTGAAAGGCCTGTGTGTTTGAGACATCCATCCAATCCAATTTCATCCTTTCTTTACTCTCGTTATAAATAACTTTGGCCCTTTAGCAAAGTTATTCATGTGCAAAAGTGCCGCTTGAAGTAACTACAGACTGGTGGACAGACGTGTTAAGAAATCCCTTGTTACCTTTGTCACCTTGTTGGGGGGGTAAATTATATTTTTCACGCTTCTTTGTATATGAACAACGGTGACAACTCCTTTTAACCATCATAACCCCAACCACCTTAGACCTAACCACAGGTATAATTTTCCAGTTTAAGTGAAAACACCAGTATGGTTGTGCAGAGCTTTTAACAGCTAAGGAAACACAAGTTATCCATCCTTCAGGAGTAATTCAGGTAGTTGTTCTTGTACCTTAAGAGGTATCATCTAAATAAATGTAAAGCCACATTTTTTTCAAGCTGTTTGGTTAAGCAGAATAAGTTAACAGGGGAAAAGAAAAAATGCAGATTTGGCCGAGAAAAACATTAAATAATATAATATGCATCACAATAACTTTCATTCATTCATATCCTGATGCCACTTACCATTATTTTCAGGGATACCCCTATTAAAAGTTTTGTGGGAGGTACTAACTTTGTTGACTTGTTAAAAAGACAATACTAAAATTGTTAAGGTTTTTGTTTGGACTAAAGACAAAAGTATTATCAATAAAGTATTGACCAAAAAGTAATAAGAGGAGCCGACCCAGGTAGAGTATTACCAAGTGTATCTTGATCGACAGTTATCCTAATTACAGTCTTCACTTAATTAAAGAACGTTTTTAGACAGTGTTTTCTCAACGTGTAATTTCGTCCACACATACCCGTTGCAGGTCACCGGTTGTCGGTGTAAAATGACCGACCCTTTTATGCAAGTTTGTCGACGGCTATGAATTTCCCGTACCGCTTGATACGGGTAAAGTCGACTGAAAAAGTAGTCCTTTATGACAGTGTAATTGGTGGGCATAATAGGTCACGATCCACCATACGAATCGATTGATTGACGACCTTTGTGAAATTGACTGGTCCTGAGGCCTAGTTGACACATGACATTCCATCGAAGAATCGGAAGTACAGCTTGTCATCAGTTGGTAAAGGGTCTCTCGAAAGAACTTTAGGTGGTACCATTGCATTTTTTGTAATGTAAATCATATACTGTTTCAAATAATATATAGACCATCGATATCGATAGAACGATTGGCCCAAATCAGAATGGGGGCGCTAGTTTCATTGCAGTTGCATCGCATTAAAACGCAAACCGATGGTACAAGCGTTTGAACCCTTTCAATGACTGTAATGTATGGACAAATGGGACCGAGTTCCACCACCGGACCCCCAACAACACAAAAACCCGTGGTGAACTCTTCAACAGGTAAGAAAAGTTCTTTGAGACTCAGGTGACTGTTCAAATAAAAATTTGTAAAACAGTGGTCAGAGTGTAACTATCATGGGACAGTCGGTCATTCCTGTCTACAAATAAGGTAAGTTGAGAGGCCCACCAGACCACAGAACGGGACAACGTAAAGTAGACTATGGTTGCCCCTTTAAATGTTAGGCGGCAGGAGAGAACACAAGTACTACTTCCAAGTCCATTTTCTTTGCCAATTACTATATATACTGAGTTATTATATATATGTAATGAAACTCTCATCCCTTAGATCCGTAAATTGGGGTGTTCATTAATTGTATGAAATAGGCCACCCTGCCACAGACTCTACTAATAATAAAAATTCATTTTTTAAATTTTTCTAAAATTAAAAAAAAAAAAAACCGAATCCCGGGAATACGGCCCCCCGGGAATTATCGCCGGCGAATACAGCAATTACCCAGCCCGGCCGAGACGACTGTAAGGACCCCCAGGAGGTTCAGACCCCAAGGCCCCCTCCACTCTGTCGTCACTCCTTGTGTCCTGTCCCTCGACGAAATGTAAGTATTTCCTTCACCGCCAGTTATAATTGTTGGTGTCCTCGATTTTTTTGCCGAATTCATTTAGAAGTAAATGCACAATTTTTCCATTTCTTGTATTCTTTTTCGTGCAAATAAAAAAACTTCAGAGACAGCGGGGGGTCCCTCCGCGCGGAGTGTGAACTTTTTGGCCGCAAAATCCGTTTTTTCGTGCGAAACACAGGGGGTGACCTTCCCGTTGGACTTCCACCTAAGGCATATTTTGAATTATTTCGGCCATATCGACAGATTCATACAGTTTCTCCGTCAAGGGACAAATTTCCGTGGTTCTAGTCGAAGGAGAAATTGCGTCCTCAGTCAAATTGTGACGTCTAATATACCTTCACTTTAATTTTTTGTAAAAATTTACCGAATAGGCCGTTGACATCGAGGTGCGTGTTGACCTGAGTGTGGTGCCCCTTTCTTCCTATAATAATACACTGTAATAACAACAGAAAGAGAAATCTAGGTTTACCTTATAGTGTGCACTGCCCTTTTACTACTAAGGCCTTATTATTTTATTTATTTTAGCCTTTCGAGCTATTGGCATTTAAATTAAAAGTTTACGTTGACCCATATACTTACAGTTGCGATGAATTTTATTTTTTCCTTTTCAGTCGGAGTAGGGTGGTCCGGCCGCCTAACCTTTTCATCGACAAAGTTACCCTCTGACCCAGGTATGTAAAATATGAGAATAATAACAAATGTAATAAACTCGGTTTCGTCCTCGTGGTTAATGTTTGTGTGTCTTTAATACTCGGTTGGGGAGGACTAAAAATTTTACCTAAAATTCATCCCCCCTCGAACCGACTATACCTTACCAAGACAACACCCACAAAGTCACAAAAATAACTCAACAACCAAAGATAATCGAAGACAATGTTTCGACAAGTGTTGTCCTTGTGTCGAAGAGTGACCCTGCTGACCGAAATACCCTAGTTACCTAAACCCCACCCTGACGAGTACGTTGGTTATTTTTTCCAAAACTTCCGTTCATTCTTTTCCCCATGTAAAGATCTTCCCGGGGTCAGGAAGTTTGACGTTTATCATCTGAAAAACGTACTGCATGTCAAATGAGGGTTCTTGGGGATGACAAAAATTTCAACACAGAAAAATGAAATACC
>NW_011335323.1:140043-172120 GCF_000735185.1 Notothenia coriiceps | reverse complement strand
TCCTCTTTTTTTGGACGGACACAACATTTGTTTTTTTTTACTGTGTTCAATTCTCCGCCCCTTCGCGTCGAAAGGAGCCAGTTGAGGTGGTTCGGGCACCTAGTTAGGATGCCACCTGGGCGCCTCCCTAGGGAGGTGTTCCAGGCACGTCCAGCTGGGAAGAGACCAAGGGGTAGACCTAGAACCAGATGGAGGGATTATATCTCTTCGCTGGCCTGGGAGCGCCTTGGGATCCCCCAGTCAGAGCTGGTTGATGTGGCCAGGGAAAAGAAAGTTTGGGGCTCTCTGCTGGAACTGCTACCTCCGCGACCCGACCACGGATAAGCGGGAGAAGATGGATGGATGGATGGATGGTATAAATTACACAGTTATTAATGGCATTTATATATTGATTGATTTAGTGGCCAGGTATAAATTACACAGTTATTAATAGCATATATATATTGATTGATTTAGTGGCCAGGTATAAATTACACAGTTATTAATGGCATTTATATATTGATTGATTTAGTGGCCAGGTATAAATTACACAGTTATTAATGGCATATATATATTGATTGATTTAGTGGCCAGGTATAAATTACAAAGTTATTAATGGCATATATATATTGCACATATAGCACATATTGCACAAAGTTGGTTTGTATTTAGCAGCAAAGGGGTGTTATAGTCTGTATTGTGGTGTGTGTACTGTAGAAGGGTCTACTAGGGGCAGTGCTGGTTGTAAAGTCTGACCGCTGCAGGAAGGAAGGACATTTTTTTAAAAGTTTGATATAGACACCGCTGAAATAACTTTTTTCGGAGGAAGATAACTTTAAAGTTTGGATGTTAAACAATTCTGTTTCTCAGTTGGTAAAAGATGATTCCTCCAGAAAAGAGAGAGAAACAAATGATTCAAATGTTTATTTCCAAATTTCAGACCATGTCTATGATGTAAACACCCTCCTTTTCCCAAAGTCTCCGCACAGTACAACTTGTACTGTACAAGTTACATTATGTGGCAGAAAGGAAGGCGCGCCTAGAGCTCAATCTGTCAGGGCCCCTCACAGCAGGCACAACACATACACGCTCACACACACACACACGCATGCACACACACACACACACACACACACACACACACACACACACACACACACACACACACACACAGGTTTGCATCCATCTGTTGGATTGCATACATTCACTGAGTTTCCTGTCCCTGTATGGAGTACCCCGGCTTACGAAAACATGCAATGATGACACTATTATGCTGCTGATCGGAAAAGCTCTTGGCGCTGCGTGGGAGCAGCTGGGGCGATCTGGCTGCAGGTGCACACACACACACACACACACACACACACACACACACACACACACACACACACACACACACACACACACACACACACACACAAGGGGAGAGAGTCTCTCTCCCCTTTGGAGATTCACACCATTCTGGTTACCTCGGTGTTGAGCCCCCTGCAGCTCTCTACCTCCCACCTAGCAGGTGTAAGCACTTCTATAGGAATAAAAGGCCTCTGCTTTCACTCTCCATACACTACTCATCTACTCACCATGGCCCACATTGTCTTCCTGAATAATGTTAAATTATATACACATGTGAAATAAAACAGTTTGTACACCACGTTGTTGTGTTAAGTAATGATGAGCATCAACTGTAAAAGCACTACTTTCAGTATAAATGTGGTCTTGTTTATGTGACAACTCATATTGAAGTTTCTACTGTTGGCCTGCTGGTAGTTGTTAAGCCAACAGTTGCACTCTAACGAGCAGGGAGTTTTGATCTGTAACATTTGTTGCACATCCTGACAACAGAACATAGAGGTCATTTTCTGAGTTGACAATGTGCTGACTGAGTAAGATGGCTAGTCGTATTAAGACAATCCCTTCAGCATTCTGCCATGTCACTGCGGTTTGTGTCACACCAGAAAATATGCACGTTTGCAGAAAACGTCTGTCAGAATGTATACATGATTGTTTTGTGATCTAGCCTTGGGAGGGGTAGCAGCGTCCGGTACCTCTGTCTTCACAAATGTTTCAGGGCCAAAATAAAACAAGTTGACACGGCAGAAAAATGAGAGACATGGCAGGTGTCAAAATATATAAATAGGCCTTCACAATAGACAGCTCTGAAAGAAAAATAAATAGCAAACTAGGTGTGAGTTGTGAGATAATGTAGTGTAAGAGTTACAGGATATAGAGTTGAAGTTTATCTAATATTAAATATATGGAAACTGTGAGGGCTTCCGAAAAATGCACAAGGAGGGGGCCATTTCTATTATACATAAACTCAAGAAAATGCTTTTACTACTTTTCGGAAATCATATTCCTCGAGCACAAACATCTCAAATACTCACACTTTTTAAAAAGATATTTCAATATGTCTAGCTAAGCATAAATAAAACCACATTAGTCTTACTTTGTCATATTTCAAAGTTCTAATCCCAGAAAATCTGATTCAACAATGCATGTAAGAAAATGTCTCCTGATTATAAAAACGTTTGGTATTAATTACTGATGGACCTCTTCCACCACTATTAGTGCAAATGAGTCTCCTGTCTGGAGGAGCAACACGTGTGCAACATCTGTCTGGGTTGGTGCTGATTCACAGCCAGGTCTGCTCCCTCGGCCTGCACTCAAGCTGCTGTGCAGGTATTTCAGTGTTCCCCCCTTTTTTAATAGGACACATATCAGACGTGTGTATGTGTGTTAAGACTTGCATTGGGCAAAGAAAGCAGTGTTCCCAGAAGAGTATCTCTGAACATAAAGGCCATGACCTCCCAGCACCAGTCCTGTGACTCCCAAGCTCAGCATGCCCAACCCCTGCAGCCCAGTAAACACTCACAGTACTCAAGCTTATCTCCAGTCACAATAGTAAAAAAGACATTGTTGTGAAAGATGTATGAACAATAAGCCAAGGTTTTTTTCTGTCTAGTCCGCCACATCTTGCAGTAACAAGCTGTGAGGTGAATGGCACTGTTTCATTTTGAATCAAGAGGACATAATAAACATGGGACAAAGGGCAAAGAAATATATTATCCCAAGCAGCATCTGGAATATAGACTGACGTAAACACATTCTGCAGACAGACAAGTGGCATTTCCACATATCCAAGAATGTATTTGATACGTATTGAAGATATTGTGATCCCATTTGATGGTATACATCATAGATTTCAACATGACGCCTACAGAACATTATCCACATAGAATAATCCGACATAAGAAAAACACGATGACAGACATGCTAAATCGTGGTATTTGAAACACAACAGCGTCAACACAAAGGATTAGATCTCACCGCAGCACTTCCTCTCTTTCAAGCCTTACTGGCAGGGAAAACTGTGTGCACGGCCTCAACATGAATAATTAATGTAAATTGGAATTGTTAGCAAGAGTGGCAAAATCACAAGGGCTCGGACTACTAATTGGCAAATGTTTTTCTACAATCACTACCTTGATGCAAGTGGTAAGAAATTAAAAATAGTGGAACATAATGAGATGTGGTTTGAGCCAGGGTCGGTGTGAAGTAAAAAACACTAATGAATTGACTCATTTGAGACCAAATTAATTAGAATTTAACGCCACGCTAGGAGGAAAGAATTGTTTGAGAGACTGAACAGGAAAAACAACGGAAAAAATGGAACACTGTTCATTTTAAATTTAGTTTGGCAGTAGAAAAGTCAGCCCAGTTAGAGGAAGAGAGTATTCCCCCGGAAAAAAAAAATAGGTTCAATGTTCTATGCATTAGTACACATTAAATGAAACATTATGGTGAGGTTTACTGTTCCTACTGTGTGCGAGTGAGCCAAAAAAAACAAGCAGCACAGCAATATGCTATGCCTAAAGAATTCTCTATAGACTGATGTATAGCGTAACCCTATAGCAGTCATTCAGACTTTTGTACAGTGTTAGGGCTGCTCAATCAATCATATTTTAATCGCAATTACAATGTTGGCTTGCAACAATTATGAAAACAACATAATCAAAATAAAAGATTTTTTTTTTTTGGTTTTTCAGTTTAAATATACTTAAAGTTCAGGGTAAACAACTGTTAAAAACATACTGTTCGAATCTTTTTTTTCAATAATTGGGTGTTTTCAAAGTAAATGGATAATCGTTTTTAATAATCGTGATATCAATTATTGACCCAAATAATCAAGATTATGATTGTTGCCATAATCGAGCAGCCCTACAGAGTGTTGTTGTATTCTTTCCCTTACTATAATTTATTTGGCTTACTAGCTTGCTGCAGAATTTGTTCTCCTCGATTCATCCTGAATTATTAAAAAGTGTTGTGATTCCCAGTATGATTTTGAATCTAGGGCTGCAGCTCTCAACTGCGCAGACACAGTTGCTTGTTTTTCTTGCTTCTCACACTCCTCTTCTTGTGCATTTTCACATGGTTCACAAGCCGGAGCCTGATGCTGCAGTCCTCACGCCCAAAGCCTCACCTTGAAGGGGTAAGAGAGGGGGATTTTAGATGATGAATACACAAAAACTTGTGTCTGCCCTCGTCTACAGAGCGAGTATTATTCGTCTGCATCTGTATTCAGGTCAGGAGGCTTTTCACAGGGGAGGGAAAAGGGAAGGAGGGATATTTTTCTTTCCCATCATGCACCAGCAGCAGGACCAAAATTGGCACAGAGGGTTGGGCAGTTTCTCTAGGGATAAGCATCCTGTCTCTTGCCTGACTCCCTCTAAGGGAAAGCTGCCAGGGACTTCCTTTCACCACAACACACATGCCCGTTGTGTCCTCAAAGACCCAAGAGACCAATACATTTGTCCCCCCACAGCTGACCTGCCACCATGGCCACCGACCCCACCTCTTCTGTTTTTTGCGCTCCTTCAGATTCCCATGACTGTCAAGCTTGACGTTCCAATGACTCTGTGGCACTGCAGAAACCACAGTGGCTGCCCTGAGAAAAGGTTACGAAAACAGCTGCTGGCAGATGAAATATTCATGCAGCGTTACCATATATTTGAGTATCCCGCCTCATCCCCTCTCTCTTCCCTTCTCACTTTCTGGATGATGCACAGATGACACACCAGTCAGTACAGCACATGGGTCTGGGGCTCTATTGTCTCTGATCTGTGAGAGAATATTAATGTAGTGTTTGCTGTCTGAGACGGATCAAACTATTCAGTAAAAAGAGGGATCCACAAGCAATGGGTTAGAGGGATTTTAATGTGGCAACGGTTGGATGTGCACCCTAATAGGCCAGTGTAGAAAACATGAGAGGTATCCTCAGAGACAGAGATGGATAGAGCAAGATATGGAGTGAGAAAGAGAGAGAGAGAGAGAGAGAGAGAGAGAGAGAGAGAGAGAGAGAGAGAGAGAGAGAGAGAGAGAGAGAGAGAAAGAGAGATATGGATGACTACATAAGCTCTTTCTATAGTTGAGGGGAGTCATAGCTATAGCTAAGCTAGAGTCAAGCTACTTCCAGTGCACATGCATCCCCTGGAAATCTTAAGGGCTAACCAATTGCCTTCAAAGTAATGTTTCGGGTTGCTGTTTTTGCTGGTAGACTTTGGATGGTGGACTTTTGCTGAACTGGATGTTCACGGTTTGTTGAGCTTGTAATGTATGGGCATAACTCAAAAATCTCTGCAATACTTTGTGATACAACCATGAAAATATATAAAGGATAATATTCTGCAAGGAGGTTTGTGTGTTAAAGCTTATAAAGCCGTTGGCTAGCTAGGTGGTATACTTCTGTCCCACAATGAAATTGATAAGCACATATCTGTGATAGCATTTAATTTCAGAGAGGTGCTTGAACTTCAATTGTAGGGTTTTCAGAATTGTTGTAAATTTGACTGGCTGCTCTGGATTTTTATAATATAATATTTATTTGAAAGTAGAAAGAGTCCAGCGTGAAAACCCATTGTGGGTCTATCGTAGCAAAATTGTCAAAAAACGTGACCTTTGAGTAACAAGCAAGTCACAATAAGTCAACCTTGACCTCCGGTTGCACACAGGACAAAAAGAAGGCTCCTGGGTGAAAGTCCTGTGTGTTTCAACCCAATTATCTACCATACCCATATATAACTATGGCTATGTCAACTATACTAACTATTTATACTTTGTTGACCATCCTGGCTCACAATTACGTGGGTTACATATCTGATTACATGGGTTATACAGTAGGTGTACAAATTATCATCATTACTTTGAAATATCAGTCCTAGATACAAAAACAGTGAATGATAAAAGCCTGGGCTGATAGTCAGTCTGAAGAAATGCTGCTATTATATTCACTTCCGGCAAGTTGAAATGACATTTTCTTTAAGTATATTTCAAGTGTTGGGTAATGGGAGGTATTTTACAAAAAACATAAAGGGGATACATTTAGCATTAAAGGCCACAGGAATTATGAATAGTAGTCTAATGAGGCAGTGGGTGGATTTGGTGGGACCCAGAGCAACTCAGAGTGGAGTTCTTTATCCCGATCAATGTATGGTAATGAGGGCGCACTAAGGGTTGTCCAGGAGAAGGAGTGTAAAACAGATTCACGATAACAGGTTGTTAAAGAAACTACAGTCACCTTTGGAACAAGCATTGAAAGGCTCTCCGTGCAGTACTAATGGTGCATTTCCACTGCGGAGGGTAGCCCCGTTTAAGCGTCCTTAATTGTCCTCAAGCGGCCAGGCCAGTTTTTGGTGGCCTTTCCATATAGCGTAGCACTGGCTAGCGGGTACTTTTTCCGGCCCCATAAAATCGTGGTTCTATCAATCCAGGGCCAGGGCTGAACTAGTGACGTCAACACTCTCGACTGCTGATTGGTCAGAGAGAATCGTCCCAAGATCGCGCGCGAGATCATCCCTAGCGTTGCATATATATCTAGAAGCAAGCTTGCAGCATTTTTATACACAGCATTTTTGTAAACGGAGGAGCTACAAAAATGGCAACTTCAAAGAAAAGCACACCATGGTCGACCGAGGAGGTGACGACGTTCCTACATCTCATTGGCCAAAAAAAAGCTGATCGCCCCGCCTACACTGCGTTGCTACCCCAGGTCCTAAACTGGAATGGAAATGCGCCACGGCCTCGGACGGCCAGCGAGGCAGCCCGAGGCCTGAGCGAGGACGCTTATCCACCTGCATTACTCATGATGCAGCAGCAGGGCTTTGCAAAAGGATATGATAAAGGTTTGACAACGTTTTGATCTGTGTCCTATCATCACTTCCATCTTGCTCTGGCTTCAGTACTACAAATGAATAACAATCAACAGGCATCTCAGACACGTCCGTGCATGTGTTGTAATCTTTCAAAGCGATATTGATAGCATCTATTCCTGCTGGCTGCCATCAGCATGTTAATGTAGGTACAAGCTGTCTGACTGCACCTAATCACACCCCGACAGGAGCAGAGAATACTCAACAAGAGAATGAGAGGACCAGCTAAATCAGAGCTCAACAATGAAATCCAGAGGCCTCCCCTCCCCAGGGCATGCCTTCAGGGATGGATGTGTCCGCAGTGAGGCAGTCTGTGATCACCCCGGTTCAGAAAAGATAGGCCTTATCATGTGAAAGTTGGAGTGAAGGTCATTTTACATGGGTTTGGCTTCGAGATGTTGTAGGTCTGTACATTAGAGTCAGAAAAAGAGAGACTTTGTTTTCAGTGCTAAGTGTTTCTCTGTTAGGCTACTCAGTCACTCTGCAATTTAAAGGCAGTTTGACCTTTCTTTTATCTTGGTTCGGATATCATTCAAGCTACTCTTTACCTCACAGATTACCACTTTGGGCTGAAATTAGCTCCTTCTTCTCCACATATTCACTTTCACTTCCACTCTCCATATTTGTCTCCCACGCCATCACCTACTCCGCTTTGCAGAGTGGAGAAATCACTTGTTTTGACAGCTTTGATAACTGACTAAATGTCATATTTCTGGAAAAAAAGATATGTGTGTTTAGTATTGGAATTCATTGCACTCGCTACCCTAATCCTTCTTCCTCCTACTTTTTTGTGGGTGAAATGACAAAGGTGTATATCCTGCATGGTGTAATGTGTTGGCTAGCAGAATGTGTGTCCCTTATTGTTTGCCTGTGTCTGTTTCTCAGACAAAGCAAATATGAGCAAACATGTGCGTGTTTTAAATTGCAATTGTGTGTATGAAGCTCAACTACAAATGGCGTCTTGTTGAGAAAGATGAATTAGGTCTCAATGCTTTGACTTCCGCCTGTGCTGTTCCTTGTTTTCATTGTTTACTCTCATGCAAATGTGAGCTTCCCTGGGAAATAATAAAATAACGCAATCAAAAAGCACTCCATTGTGAGTGTCGTAAACACAGGCTTATTATGAGGATAATAGCATTTTAAAATGCACACACTTTGATGTCTCATGAGAGACAGGTTTAATAGGAAAAGCCTGTAGAATACATTATTTCACTTGTGTAGAATTCCTGGCATATAAACATGTCCTTCCTGATCAGTCCAACCAGTCATTTAGAAAGTAGTGGAACAACATTTATTGGCACTAATGAAGAAGTGATACAGTATGTGGATAGGCTTATGCTTTTTCGATAATATACATTTGCTCCAATATTCCTAAATTTTGTGTGATATAATGCATATTGGGTCATTGACGGTGATTTTGTGCGGACTCACAAGGCTGGAGGACATGTGAGAGAGGGTGAAGAGAGCGCAACTATAAACTGGCATCTCAAGGCCTTCCCTAATGTATACTTAATGGCATTCTGGTGGTCAGGGATGCAGGGAAATATTATTCAGTACAGCATTAACTGCAGCACCAAGTTATGTTTTAATTCACTGACAATGTGCTGGTACTATTTGATGTGTTATTGCTATTAATCCGAAACCGCATAATGGTCTTGCATTCAGGGATGTTGTTGGAAATGAAAAACAAGTGATCCTCAAAGAGTCTAAAACACACCCACCCCCACCCCACCCAAACAAACAAAGACACAATTGCTTTAAATATTTGTTAAGATACTGTATTTCGCATTGTTTTCCCATTAATTACTTGATTTTTCCTCACATGAAGGCTTACACATAAACTTTAATCGTACGCTTCAAAACCACTAAGTGGAACGACATTTGCTATTGATATTATGCACTCCAACCTTCTGAGGTTGGAGTGCATAATATCAATAGCATCCGTTTGTTTCAGTGTTTGTCCATCGGTTGTTCCACTTAATGTGTTTATAGCAGTGGCATTTTGCAGTGTAAAGTGGCCAATTGTCATGGAAATTACAATAATGACACACCACAGGGGGTAAAGGTGTCTGATGTTCCTTCCAACATCTGATCTAAGCATACTGTATATCTATTTGGACTAAATAAACTTGAAAGTGAGATGAATAGCCTGTCGCCATCACTTCCTACCTCCGATCAAAAAGTTATTTCTCGTTTGCGTTGTTTTAGTCTTGACAAATGACAAAAAAAAAGGGAAATGTAAGGCATGGTGTTATACTGTATTCAGTTGTATGTCAAAAAAGGGATTGCAGTAGTTATGCGAATAATAAAATAGAGCGTCTGAGAGAAGATCATACAGTAAGCAGCCTACTTTTACACCCCGGCTCACCTGGCCAATTGCCGCTGAAAGTTTGGAGATTTTTTGATTTTGCTATTGAAAAGGGGATTTATTTTTGAAGACACATACAGTAGTTCCCCAATTATGGCGCATTTCCACTGCAGCGGGTAGCCCCGTTTAAGCGTCCTTAATCGTCCTCAAGCGGCCAGGCCAGTTTTTAGTGGCCTTTCCATGTAGCATAGCACGGGCTAGCGGGTACTTTTTCCCTCTTTTTCTGGCCCCATAAAATCGTGGTTCTATCAGGACAGGGCCAGGGCCAGGGCTGAACTAGTGACGTCAACACTCTCGACTGCTGATTGGTCAGAGAGAATCGTCACAAGATCGCGCGCGAGATCATCCCTAGCGTTGCATATATATCTAGAAGCAAGCTTGCAGCATTTTTATACACAGCATTTTTGTAAACGGAGGAGCTACAAAAATGGCAACGTCAAAGAAAAGCACACCGTGGTCGACCGAGGAGGTGACGACGTTCCTACATCTCATTGGGGATGATAAAATCCAGCGGGAACTCGACGGAACAACTCGAAATGTGAAAGTGTTCCTGGATGTCTCTGCACAGATGCCCCGCCTACACTGCGTTGCTGCCCCAGGTCCTAAACTGTAATGGAAATGCGCCACGGCCTCGGACGGCCAGCGAGGCAGCCCGAGGCCTGAGCGAGGACGCTTAGGGACGCTTAAACGGGGCTACCCCACTGCAGTGGAAATGTGCCATTATAGACCAGTTTTTGTTCCCAAATGGGAGGTCTACCCGGTAAAAAATCACCATAGTGACAAATAAACAAAGTCACAGACAAACATTATCAGTTTGAATTGACAACCTTTCGTTGTCAACTCTCTGAGGAGATTGGGTAAACCTAACTTTTCCCTAGTCAACACATACATTTTAAACAGGCATTGGGAAGAACTCCAGAGTCGACATCACATTATCAAGGTGCAAAAACACTTTTGCATCTGGCAACACCTTCTATTTTTGAAATGTGCCACTTCACTAAACAGATAAAAAGTGAGGTGTTGCAAGACATGATGGTGGGAAAAGTTCCTCCAGAGAGGAGTAAACCAAGCATAACCATCATCTTCAGGATAGCACTGGGTAGAATATTAAAAACATTCAGCTCTGTCAGATGAGTTTGGACTATATCATCGCTGCACCACAGGGCAAACGTACTGTTCTTTTCACGACTTCCTCGAGTTTCAAGTACAACTTTTCAGTGTAGTTCAACAAAAGTGGCTGCTTAAAAGTTTTTTATTTTCCATTTGAACTCAGAGTTTCACAATTCTATAAGACTTCATGAAATGATAACCCACCTGCTTTTTCAACGTTTTGGCAACAAAAGCAGGCAGGAAATTTGTGCGACCAAAAATGGTGGCAGTGAGAGTCTGAGAGACACTAACATCAAGTGGCCCCATGTCGCAGTCTCCCCAGATGGCCTGGTCAGTTGGCTCTGTCGTGGAATATGTGAGATCGAGTGCCCTTCACAGCCAAATATATCACACTGGTGGACTTTACTGGAAGCTGCTTGATGAATAAAGGAATGGCACTTATCTGTTACTATGACGACTACCATCAAGTGCAGTGTCAATTGCAGGTCTGCAAAGGGAAACACTGTGACTCTTGTGGTTTAGTTTCTTCAATATGTCACTATTGACAGCATCTAAGGCAGTGAATTCTGGCCTTGGTTTAATCCTTCTGTGCAGTTTGAAGGTTTGAACTACAGTGTTGACTCTTTTTGGATTAAGCTCAAAATGTGTTCAAGATATAATGCAACATTTTTATTTTATAGATTTTTGGTGCACTATTGAAGTATATTCTTCATTGTATGT
Organism: Notothenia coriiceps; assembly: GCF_000735185.1. Taxonomy (NCBI): domain Eukaryota; kingdom Metazoa; phylum Chordata; class Actinopteri; order Perciformes; family Nototheniidae; genus Notothenia; species Notothenia coriiceps. The sequence goes on along the minus strand of NW_011335323.1, from coordinate 160,741 downwards.
TAAAGCTGTATTTAATTTACTTTTGGTGCAGTGGGCATATTCCTTTAGCAGATAGAATATTTATGTATATATATTTGCAATAATAACTACTGGCTGATAAAGAAAACCTATTGGGCAAACATTTAGTTTCTATTAAGTACAGCCCTCTCTTAATAGGCTTCATAAAATAACTTTTTTTTACGTAGCCATGTGTTTGTAATGATAGAACAAAATACATTTGCCTATAATTAAGATTATAAGTACAGTTCTCATTGCAATCATGGAAGTTAACCTTAGGTTTAACAGCTATTAATCATGACTATCAGTAAACATGTGTTTAATGAAACGGAACAACAGACACAGAGAAGCAGATTACTGTTGAGATATTCGGTCTTTCCCACCACTGTCACTGGAAAGGTATTCTTCAAAATAGAATACTCTCCCATCCAAAGTCCAGTCACTGGGCCACACATTTTAATATATTTAAAAGTATGGTGTCTTCCACGTCTTTGGCATACATTTCCCTCTTGTAAAGGCCAGTACTTCAAGTGATTCTTGTAAAAGGCAAAACTGCGACAGAATCAAACCTAATGCTTCTACATGTAGGACAATGGGATGTTTTTTCAGTGAATCCATATATATCTAGCAATGTATTGTTCAATAACTCTTCATTTAGGTGCTTTATCTAAAAAGGAAACAAACAGTTCAACAACTTAACAGTGTTATGGTGCTTGTAATCCCAGGTCATTAACCTACGGAAGCAAACATTATCCGTTACCAGGGCTGCCCCTGACCGACGTTAGGCCCCACGCAAGATTTTGTCATGAGGCCCCCCCCTCCAGGTTCATAAACAACTCGTCGCAAACCTGAGCGCTTAGTAGAGCACGCTCGTGAACACGCTCGTAAACTGTTAGCGCCGGAGCCTCGCTGCGGGGAAACTGTGATGCTCATAATTTTTTTTGAGCATTAGATGAGGCCCCCTCCGCAAGATGAGGCCCGAAGCAGTCTGCGTGATCTGCGTGTAGGAAGGGGTGGCCCTGTCCGTTACTAATACTGATAAAGCCACATTAGAATCTTAGCAGGGCACATGAGCATTATCTCATATAACTGCTGACTCTATGGACAAAAGAAAGCTTAGTTTATTGCATAGAGTATGCATTTAGGTTACCAATTCACATATAACATTATATTGACTTTTGGAAGTCATGAATAATTTTATTTTCCTTAATAAAATATTTTAACTGATGGTGCTAAGGGAGATTTTGAAAGGTGGCAGGTGGTTCAGGTGCCACAGTCCTGCGATTGAATATGACATAATAAGGAAAATAAGAATGCTTCACCACCAGTGGATAGTGCCATGCTCCACTGGACTACCTGGTTGACCGTGAGGAGGTACTCACCCTGTAGGACGTGAGGGAACAGATGGCAGCAGACTCCATGTCTGGCTATAGCGCCACAGGAGGCCGTGTGTTGCAGCCACAGACAACCAAGAAGGATACCAGGAAGGAGAAAAGGGTATCCACAATTTGGGCATGTCTGGACCACCCTCAAGGAGAAGGGTGTTAGATAGGAAACATGGCAGATGCGTAAACAGACAAAGATTGATTTAAAAGAGGAAGAGTGGCATTGAGACGGAACAAACAAGCCTTGTCTTTGTCATGTCTCTTGAAAAACTCAGGGTCATCGAAAAAGAAATGACAAATAAATGCAATAAAAGGTTACCCAAACAGGGCACAGCTCTGTACAGATGGTGTACATATTTATTTTAATAAAAAATCTACAAAATGGTCAGAGTATTTGAACAATGTAGTACTTATTATCGTTTTTTTACTACTATCATTACTCAAAAAGAATTACGTCAAATGTAGCTAAAAATAACTAAGGAGTCCAATAGTAGTTATTTGTAAGATGTATTTCAGTAACAATAACCACAACGATAACATTTAGTCATAATTTAGTGTTTTCAAGGACTGCCTTACCAGGAAACAAACATTTAACTACATTTAGACAACAGCTGAGAGCAGGCTAGCAATAGTATTGCAAAATGTTGGAAATGTAGTTTCTTATAAAACACTTTATTGTCATTACCTTCAAACATCAACCTTGCACTGCAGCCAAGTGAGTCTCTCCTCTCCTGCTGCATGTATTATTTTGCAGTGAAGGTTCAAAGTATTAACAAGGACAATCAATATTTCTGTAATTAGAAGTCAGTCTGGCCACTTTATAAAGTAGGCTGGACATTGAAGAGCTACACAATTGTGTCTTCGTTGAAATAAAGGTAAAAGTAATTGAAGTCTAACCCCTTGTGCTGTAACATGATACCTGTAGCCTTCCTAGAGGTACTTTCATCTGGAGGTAAAATAGAGTGTGTACAAAGTTAGTTGCTACCTCTGCACTGCAGACTGTGTGACAGTATAATTTGTTATTGATACTGAATGAGAAAGTAATGAGAAACACAAAGCCACAAAGTGCTGTTGTTCTCCTGTCTAATCAGGCATGCTTCTGCACTAATACACATCAAGCACTGCCTCTCACCCCTTCCCTGTTAATCCCTGCACCCTCTCCTCCCATCTTGAATCACCCTCTCCTTTGCAACATGGTGGCAGGAAAACAAAGAGAGAGACGGCCGTGCAAGCCTTGAACTTGTTTACTTCTCTGTCCTCCTGGCTGCTACAGGGGCCATAAAGTTTCCACTGATGTATGGTTACATCCAGGCCATTCAGTGTAGAAATATTGCCATTGCACATGAAAGAAATGTGGGCGATAAGAGACCCAGAACAGCTTGTGTGAAAAGGCCATGCCAGCAGGGGTGATACATTACAGCTCCATAGCCTTTTCCTCCTGGAGTTTGTGTGTATCTGTGTCGGCGATTATGTTGTAGTCTAAGTGGTGGGCCTGTGTGAGTTGTAGAGGCTAGAGACTAGACAATGTTGCGCAGAAGAGAAATAAACCTGTGATAGCAGATTCAGTTGACTGTGGGGAATGCCTGGCCTTTTGTGACTCAGGGCTGACTAATAGGCTTTGAAGTACACACAGGGTAAGGTTGTGAGTCGCCATGAGTACTGGGATGTCAGTGCACAGTCTGTCGAGCAGAGAGCAATGCAATCATTACTGATATTAATAAGAAACGGCAGCGGTGCAGCAACAATAACATAAACCGAGACCTGCAGAAAGATGTTTGATTTCAGCAGTAGAAATGAAAGAAAAAAAAATAGAAAATAAAATATTGACAAATGACTCCCAGATGTACTTTACATACATTACAGAAAACTTTGTTCTGTTCTCCTACTTTTTCAAACTTTCGGTTCAAGTGTGTCAGCAACCACATATATTTATGTGTAATTCACAAGTCATTTCAGAATCAGAATGTGACACAGGCTCAGACTGCTAAAAGGGTTTGTAATGGCATGGCCTTTGCACAGTTATTTCCCTGCAATCAAAGATAATCATCCAGGTGGTGTACACAGAAAAGCTTATGATTCTGCTATTTCTCTACTTGACCTACTTGAATCTAAATGTTAATGCATTAGACTCACACAACTTCGCAAACTCCACATTTCAGTCCGCCAGTGCAAAAACTTTGATCGACAAAGTGTAAGGACATTTGTGTATACTGACTATGCGATGATAGAGTTTTTACATGCTGGTTGCAGCAAAAAAAAAGCAGACCAATCTTATCGTCATTCAATGTTTCTTCAGTGATGATTAGGTCAAAGTGTTGTATTAGCCGAATAAAAGGCAAAACTTAAACTCCTTGATTTGACTCTTTTGTGGTGCAGGTAATATAACCGCCCAAAGATCCAATTTAAAGAGAAAAAGGGCAATTGCCGCCATTCTGGCCGCATCACCTTTGCATTGATTTATTTAACAAAGAGAGTCGAAGATTCAGTCACACAGAATTTAACCGGACTAATATATTGTCGTATAAAAGCAACAATGAATACACATGACAAGTTATGCCAGTCAATAACAACACAGAACTAAAGAAAACAGATGGAAGTTAATACCACAGCAATTGTGCAAGTCATTAATAACAATTCAAAACATATTTATCACTCTGATTCATCCAATAGAAGCCTTTTTGTGTTGCATGAAACAGCTAGTTTGGCTTATATATACCATCAAGATGCACAAACACACTTTCTGTTCTCAAGTGAGTTTACAGGATCTTGTTCCTACTATCCTATGATAGATAGGGCATTTAGTAATGCCTCAAGCCCTACAATACTGTGATTACAATCTCAGATCGATGGCCCTTATTCTCTAGTTGTTCATATTTTATTTTAGGGATACACCCTCTTTGCTGGATTTGTCATTGTTCTCTACAAGAAACATATCCCTCTTGCTGTAATTGGAAGAAAATAAACCCTATTGCCCTCTTCCTTGGCCCTCATACTCCTGCTGCATGGCAGTTACTTACTTTTTGGGGGAATGGAAAAGGAAACCAATTAATTTTAGGGGCTAGAAATCAGGCTCTCAATGTTCTTGATCTGTGTCCAAGTGATTGAATAAGTCTACTCCCCAGTAGAGATGACCTCAAGACACAGTCTCGCCCGTCTGCTCCTTCATAACCACACTCACTCCAGTGCTCTTTACTCTCTAGATGGCTTCTCCATTGTAAGCAAATGCTAGCTAGGGATAAGAATACTGTGTCTGTTTATGTGAGATAAAGGTCTAATGAGGTAACGTCACCGCTCAACAAATGCACAAAAGTGAATATACAGTATACTGTATATGCATTGCTGCCAATTAGTTTATGTTTTTGAATATAAAGGTTTTTTTATCTAGTCCCGCTTTACTTTCGTCCTCTGTTAATGTTCTTCATGAGTATTATATAACTGAAAAACAGACACATCTAAGCTTGAAGCTTGAATTTTAAGCAAAAGCATTTGCGAGCTGACAGTGAATCACAATGTCCAGAGGTAATGCCTGGATTTTAAACCCCATTGTGCACATTGTTAAACCCACACAGGTCCGTTCAAATAGGAGTGCTATAGACTGCCTTTAGGGGTTGAAGCTGCATGAGAAGGCTCTGTTCTTTGCAATAGTTTGATCTGTAGTGTTCAGACTGTGGATGGCTGCCCGCCCTGTAACAGGCATCCATGTTGTGCCTTATAAATAGTGTCATGTGGTGCATACTTTCCTTTCTCTCTCTTTTTCATTCTCAATAACTCTCTTTTTTTCCTCCACTCCTTACATTGCTGTGCTATTAATAGAACAAATCAGCCTCTAGAGGATATAAGCTTGGGAGCGGGGGAGAGACAGCATATACGTAAGGGGTGGAAGTGATGTAGCTGAAGAGACCACGGCCAAGACAGAAATGAGGGGTTGATGAAGTGAAAATGGAGACAGAGGGCAGAGAGCTGGAACACAGAAGCAAGTAGGAATAGCTGATCAGCGCAGAATACATGGAGCTGAAAAGACAATGTTGTAAAGAGGAAGTTGACATAGTGAAGTTAGACGAGTCGTAAAATAACAGCAGTGAGAGAAAGAGAGCAGAGAACAGGCTTAAGAACTCAAATCTAAATCTATTTTCGGAGCTGTGCTGGCAGGCAAGAAGGCTTTGAATTGAGATGGGACATGAGGGTCAGGACAGACCAGCTGAAGTCTGCATGTCATCCTTAAACTCTAACAATCATTTTCTAAACCCCATATAAACAGATCACACCATGTTCTTGCTTGTGGTCATCAAAACAAGCTGGAATACAAGCTAGAAATATGCTTGAGTGATTTAGCACATTCCCATCAACTACAGCCCATGACTATCCTATATAATGTGATAATATTACATAAGTAATTCATACAATTAGTCCCTTTTATATTTTTCAAGCAGGCAACAACAAGTGTAAATATTTAAGAAAATGCAATTAAAGAAAAAGAAGGATATAGAGAAACATCCAGGTGTGTTTGAAAAGTCTCTTTTTTTCTCATCGGGCTTTTACATTTTCACTTGTGATTAAATAGCAATCAGTACCGTAGGTCCATTTTCTAAATGAACAGATTCAAGCATGTCAGCAGGCTTAGTTCTTAACTCCTCCAATGCTCAATTTCATGGCATTCGAACACTTTGGTTTGCAGGTAATTGAAAATACCCTGTTGAGCTATAAAGCTATTCACAGTCATTACCCAGCCAATGAAAAGCATGTTTTTCCAATTAGGCTGCTGATAATAAAGTCACCTGCTGGAGGCTCAGATTTCACTGTGGCAAAGACAAAGCCAGGCAGGCCACATGTGAAGGCAGGGATTGTAGTCCGACTGCAGAGACCTTGCTTCCCTCCACGGGCCGCAACTCCCACTGATCCTTAATTATATCCCCACACGGCGCTATAACGCAGCCATATCTGATTCTAGATCAAACCAATTTGGCACACTTAATTGAAATGAGAATATTCTGTAAAAAGGAGTCTGGTTTAGGCCGACTCCTTAATGTTAACGGCAGAAAATCACAATGGATGTGTGGATAGAAGTGATTACTCTAGCTGCCACAGTAGCTTAACCAATTACCAGCTAAATGCAGGATGGATCACGGCAGGATAACCTGCAGAGCCACAGATAAAGCCTGTGGGTATTCACAAGGGGAAGGGAGGTGGAAGAGGTTGTTGTCCCTTTTTCTGTTAGAAAACACAGACTATGTTTATGTGCATCAGTGGATAGTTAGCACTGTTGTTGTTCTCATCAGACTGGGTCACCACAGGGACAGAGCTCAACTTACTGCCCCATCCTGAGCCTTTTCTGCCTTGTTGAGCCTTTTTCTCTCAAGTTTGTCACCCATGCAAACCTTTCGATGGTGGATTCCTCCATCCTCTACCCTTTATTCCTCAACAGTGAGACGTGACTCAGCTGTGTCACAGTCGGATCAGTAGGTTGAAGAGATCCTGTGCTGAATAAAACAAGACAGAGAACACCAGCTTGTGACAGGGTGCAAATTACTTTACTACCAAGATCTTTGCTCTGCTAAAGTTGCAGGGTTGGAACAATGCATTGCACCTTGAGGTTATGGTGAGCTGTTATTCACTCCAGCACTTGATTTCCCTTGATAATACTCTAGCTACAGCTCATCTGGGAAGGTTGGAATTTTTTATTTGGTCTTAAATATTAGCAGTAGGATAGATAATATATTCCTGCTCCACAAAGTGAGTCTCTCATCTGCTGTTCCAGCTTTAGCTTTCTGTCCTCTAAACGACCTTGAACAGCTTTGGCCCTGAAATAAAAGCCTAATTCATATGCAATGGCAAATATTATATGAAAGATTGTGTATATAGAGACTGTAAAGACCATTTCTCAGAGTGGAGAAATGCAGTCACAGGATGTCCTACCCCCTCAGCTTCCTCTAGAACCTCAACAGAGTTAAAAACAAAAAAGTACCAGGAACCATACCCAATTTTTAGCTAATGAATAACAACAAAAAAGAGTGTTTCAAAGCCAATTTTCACCATGCAGTGAACATGTATTTTACCCAAGTACAAATATTAAATGCTACCAATTTTGAACAGTACTGGAAATCTCGCCTTCTCTTTATTCGGAAGCAGCAGGAGTTTGCTAAATTGGTAGAAGGTCGCCTTTTAAAAATAACTCTCCGGCACAGCATTTCCACCCTTTAATGCTCTCACTCCCCTTTCTTCTCCAGTTATGGTGGCTTGTGAATCACATTAACAGCTTAGAAACGAGTCAGCTAGTTAGTTAGGTGTGGAATGAAATGGAAAAGATTAGGAATGGATGAGATTCAAGACATTCATAAATCATTTAATACTTTTAGCCTTGTGTGCAAAACTGCCTTGCATTACGGGATACTCAGTTGTTGAACTGCTCACTAAGGCACTTGAAAAATGAATCCTTGACCTCACCTGAGATGCATTTTGGTTAGTGCTGCTGCGCAGGTCAATACAGAATTAAAGCACAATAGATTGTGACAGGAAATGTTGGAAATGGGTTTACAATGCAGAGTGGTTGTGTTTTGGCTTGAGTTTCCAATCTGCTTTGTCCCTGTACCTGAAACACTAATGAAATACTACAATAAAATAGCCTGTCCTATCGGCTTAAGACCTGAAAATACATTGGATGCTGATTCAAGGAGCTAGGAAGCAATGCACAGAGGGAAGAAAGCGCAAGGAGAGCAAAAGAGGATCCCTATTGAAGCTGGATTTTCGATCAAAGTTCAAACACGGCAAAAACAGCGAGCAAAGTGAATAAAGTAGTTGCTTCTCAAGCTAACACACGCACAATCCAGCAGTAATTAATCTCCTTTTGAATTACAAATGGTTGGCCCGTTCCTGCTTTAACCTCCGTCAGGATTGACACTGTGCTAATCTCTTCTTCTCTCTGACATTCACGCTGCTGCTGCTGCTGCTGCTGCTACTAGTGAATATAGGACACCCTGCTTGAAGTCGGGCAGAGATTGAAGAGGAGGGCCCTTCCTCAGCCCTTTACTCCTTCACCCCTGTGCCATTGCCTCTTTACTGACAGAGTAATTGAACGGCTGAGTCTTTCTCATCTGTAGTGGTGAAAGCAGGTGGAGAGTAGTTGTTTGCAGACCTCAGTGCATTGACCTAAATGCTAGGTAGCAGCATATTAAGCAGCACAGTGGCTGTGTGCTGTGCATGTCTAAAGGTTTGTTCAGACAAAAATCGTCTCCTGTTATCCATACAGATTTGACTGCTGCACTTTCTGTGTTTATTCCCTCTCTAAAGACAATGAACTGACTGTACAGACATACTGTAGCTAGCTAGCAACTTACAAACCAACCAACTGTCAGGGAATATTTTGCCCTGCAGGTCCTCTTTCGCCCTCTGACGCAGATGCCCAGCCTAGGGCAGCATGCTATCTCCCTTAAGGAGGGGCTGCCTAGCATTTTGTTATTGTTTATGACCGGGCAACTCTCGGTCAGAGATAGTTATTGTTGTGGGACACCTGGAACACATCCTTCTCGGGTGAAGATGACTACGAGCCATAAGCTACAACAAATGTAATTCAGTGTCCCTCAGCTGTTTAATCTATCTATTGAAGAATGTTGATTATTACACTCTGAACTAGTTAAAACGTGGAAATACAGAAGGGTTCTTCAGTATTGATTGTGGCAACTCATCCGTGTGGTCAGACCGGCCCGTGACATGTCTCGTGAATTCTCCGGCCGAAGCTCCAAATAAACCGTCAGTGTTTGCCATTAAAGCTCCAGATCTCCTTGTGTCTCTCTAAGTCCTGACTCCAATTGCTTCAGAAGTTTCCCCCACACCAACCACGGCTGTTTTTGCTGTTTTTGTGTTGGTGTTAGCTTAGCCTCTGACTGGTCTCAAAACGTACCAGGATCTCCATGTTTCGATTATTTTTCTCAAGGAAATGTATTCACACCTCTCAAGTTGAATTTGCATATTATTTCACTTGTGTCTTTGCTTCTTTGATATGCAATTGTACAACCTCTCAATATTGCTTTACATTCAGTCTGAAAAACTGCTTAGTGCAATACAAACACAAATGTAAAACACTTGTTTCAGAAACCTTAAAAGTTAAAATTCCTGTCCAACGATTGCAGAAATATGTGCTAGTTCAGCACATCAAAGTTTTGAAGGGATGGACACATGATACAAATGACATTACCAAAGGCATATCTAACCTTATTTAGATGTATCTCATTTGTAACCCTTGTCCTGTATTTGCTGGAAGGGAAAGGATCTCTTTGAAAACGAGTTGCTTGCAGTTGTATAAACGCTTGTGGAGTGCAGGGAGCTGGATGGAGAGCACAAATATGTAACAGTGGGTGTGTATGTGTGCAGGAGGGCGGTTTCTTCTCTTTATACCTGGTCTTGGGAAAGATCTATCCATTCGTAAGCCCCGTGGGAGACTCAACATGGCAAAAGTGCTTTAGGACTCACTTCCGCAAAATCCATTTTCCTTTAAAGAAGAGAGTGGTATGCCGTATGCATGTCAATACGACTGTGTGTGTATGTGGACAGAGCAGGGAAAGGGGAGCACTCGGCACGTCACTGGATTATGGAGGGAGAGAAAGGTAGAGAGGGGTTAGGGTGGGGCGGCATCAGTGAGACAGAGCCCTTTCATCTCTTTCTGACGTCTTCAAAGACAATGAGCCTCACCAACTCTACACCCATGTGTTGACATTAGTAGGCTATGCACGCACGCACACACACACACACACACTCACACAAAGCAAAACATCTAAAAGCACACACACATGTATTCCCCCTTAACATGTGAACTATCTTACCATATGCATGTTGTGTAGATAAATGACAACAAGGACATATCAACCTTACATTATTTGCACCGTTGCTCCTCTCCCTCTAGTGTACGTTTGCACACTTGCAGTTGGAGGTATTTTTAAGTAGGGAAAAGGTAACAGATTGCCGAGTACACGTTGGAATCTCTCTTCCTGTCTCCGTGACTCCAATGCCGCCTCCACAGAGGCACATCAAAAAAGAAAATGTTTTTTATGCAAACACAGGATGTGGGTGGGAGGCAGCTCAAAGTATCACTTGAGGATGATTTTTACAGACAGAAAACTAAATGTGTCATTGTTACATTGTCATTTTTGATTGTTTTTATTTGCGCTGAAACAACATCATATTATGTCTCTGGCTTTGTTGACATAGACATGCACCACACTAATTACACATAGACTCGCATTTCAATGTCACTGCCAGTCTGACAGAGCCGGCCAAACTGCGCTGGCTCATTGCTTGAATGTAGGTGGAAACACAAAACAGCAAAGTGCAGATTTAAGCTATAATCACCAATCCAACACCTTGTGTATAGGTGCTAGGTGTGGGGATTAACACAATAATCAAAAGCCTGTAGGCATTACTTTGAAATTGGCATATTTCCATGTATTCCACAAACACAGTTTCAGCTCATTTTCATGTGTTCTCATCATGAAATGACAGGTTAATGTCTGGCTTTGTGAGACAACAATACTGTAAACAGACCATCTAGAGTCAGTGTAAAACATAAACCCCAACATATGGAAAGAAAAACACGATATCATAAAGCTAACCTAGTTCAGCCTCAATCACTGTTCTAATCTGCAGAGCTCTCTGTTTTTTTAACATTGAAGTTGATTTGTTCACAGACCTTTCTAGTCGCTGCATATGTGCTTGGACTGTTGTATTGTGTGTTTATCTGTGCTGGAGGCTCCTGCAGTTAGCAGTGCACTATGTTTGTTGTTGAGCTAAATGTCTTCTAGCTCTCATGTTTTTCTTTGTCTCTCCCTCTCCACTGCTGTGCATCTGCAGATTGAAATGCTTCAGGGCGCTGGGTGTCCATATGTTTGACTATGTGTGTTTATATATTTTGAGGGGGCGTCTTACTGCATTTGACAGAGACGAAGTGATGGTGTGATGGACTGGGAGGAGTTGTGTGGGGGAGGGAACAGTTTCGATCTTAAAAAAGAGCAAACACCATTTGTCAACATAAAACCACATTTGCTTTCAAGTTATTTTTTCCAAATGATTGGCTGTGAAGATACTTTTTTTTCCTTCTCATAATCATTCGCAGATTATTACAACACAAACAATTTTTATTTGAATGCCTATTTTTTACGAATAAAAAGGATATTAACTACTTTACTTTTGATAATAACATCCAAAATGCTACACCTGTGATGAATCGTCAAAAGTTCCTCTATTATAATTAGTCAGAAGATTATTATGTCATAAATGTACAGTAAATCCTAAATTCAGTATGTAATCTCACCAAGAGCAAGGTGTCTCTTTTAAGATCTGAGCACAAAAATATTACTAAAAACGCACACATTTAAAACACAGTACTTGTTTTAAATAAATAGCTCTACATTTTGAGAAATGTCTCGACAACGCAACACACTCATTACCACAACATTACAACATTTCTAATAAGACACAGTGGTCAATAATATATCAACTGAGCTAAAGCACAGTGTACTGTCATAAACAGATTCAATTCTATTAAAAAAAAGTTTGACATACAACTTTCTAGTCAGGTGTTACACATTGTTTCAAATGTCCTACAGAGGTGTGCATTGTTGGTGTTTAATAGCATGCATTTGTATTACAGACATTTCTGAGTGTATCCAACATAATGAGTTGTGTAAGAGCTTCCAGCTGCACTGAGTGCCTGGGGCAGTTGGGTGCATGCCAGCTCTCAATCCTGTCAGTTGGTCCATTTGACTGGTGTCTGTGAGTGGAGGGTAACAAGGTGACAGCGATGGTACCTGGTTGAGCAATAAGCAGCGAGGCGCATGCAGGCCATCTGTACTGAATACCGCGTTACCGCCCAGAGGTCAAACTCCGAGAGAGATGGAAACCACAGGACTGCTTTTATTTCTTTGGCCTAAATGACCTGCCCCTTCTCCTCTTCTATAACTCCCGGTGTCCATCCAGGGCAGAACCATTTGTCCATGTGATCGTGTATCTAATCAGGAACTCTATCCACAGAGACTAACTCAATTCGACCTGTCAAAACCAACTCAGAGAGGGTCTTGTCTTACATAAAGGGGCCAATTTAGCAAGGCAGCTAAAATATAAGGTAGTGTTTTCTCCTTTTCATGATATAAAATCATCTGTTTTGTTGTCTTTTAAATTGAGACTTGATAGAAGACACTACTTGGAATAGACTCATTTATAATAAACAATCATTTGTCCCCAGTCTAAGATGTTGAAATGCAGACAGAAGACATGATATTGATAAATGACTGTGATAACCAAGAGCCATTAATTCTCCAATTTCACTGTCAGTCTTATCAATGCCGAGCAAGTTTTCTCCAGCTCAATTCCACTGTAACAATCTCAGATAACAGTAATTACTGATGGTAATGAACAGTGGTGCTAGGGATCAGAGGGTCCACTGTAAATGGCATTTGATCTGGACAGTATCAGTGGTAAATAACAGGGCTGCCTCTGAAGTTTCAGCGAGGGAGAGATTGTGATTCTCCCCTCTACAGGAATGCCAGGAGGTTAGCAGGACGGGGCAGGTGCTGGAGATGGGGTGCTGCCATCAAAGCACAGATCTGTGACTGCTGTTGTCACAAGCAGGGTATCAAAACCTTTCATCTGTCCATGCCCATGCGTGATCTCCCATATGTGCCCTTCCCTGGCTAAGCCTATTTACTGTGCAAGCCATCCGTGCCACCAATGTCAGACAAGAGGGACTTCAAAAAGGTAGAAACGCAAATGCAGTTTTATCTGCTTCCAAAAATCCACCGCCAGTCCTACATTTGTACCTGTAACTCAAAGCGGAACAATAATAGGACATCAACATCTTACAGCTGATGTGTTTGTTCAGTAAATCATAACAAAGGAAAACAAAAAGCATACAATACAGCATAACAATAGATGTAATGACAGCTCCAGGTCATGGCTCTTGCGCCCACACACTTTTAGCTTTGTATACGCCTCTGGCACAAAAGAGGATTTACAGGATCTAATGGGAAATTCAGGTTGATTGCACATTTCAAACCTTATTATGCTCAGCTCAGTGTGCGACTTATATTTCCCATTACCACTTTGAATCCTGTAATTATTTTCTGCGCCTTTCGAGAGGCTGGCACAGAAGTGTGTGCACACACCAGGCAGCCCGACTCAAGTACACTTTCCATCTAGTCCGCCCTCTTTGGCATGTAACTTTGTTCATATCCCATGGAGAAGTATCTTTGGTGCTACATGATTGTTAATCTCAAGAAGCCAGAACCCTGTCTTGTGAAGCTCACAGAGGTCTGGATAAAATCCCACAACAAATTGTGATAGTGAGACCTCGGGTAATCCTTAGACAGCTTTTCGATTGACTATGAGTTTGAAATGTTAGCCTGAGGAAACAGCAGCAGTTGGGCACAAACAAGTTCCCTGCAGGGCAACATCAGTGAATATTATTTAAACACCCCACTATCTACAGTCAGAGGCCTGGCTATGCAAGATTACATGGCAGCCTGTGATTTCCCCTGCTGTTAAGTCAAAATACATTCATTATGAACCCAAATATGTTCTTGCATGCACACTGTTTTACCCTCCCATTATGATAAGCATGACCTTGGTGTTTATTTGATTCAATATCATTAGATTGACTTTATAGTAAAAACGTCTCCATTCAAAACAAAGTTACATACAATATTAGAAACACAACACAACATTAAAGGTCCCCTATTATACTGTTTTTCATCAATATATTATAGGTCTCAGATATATACAAAACATGTCTCTGAAGTGTTTGGCCTCCAAATACCAAACAGATCATGCATTGTAGCATCCCATAATCCCCTCTGTTTCAGCCCTGTTTCAAAAGTGCTGATTCTCTGTCTTTTACTTTAGATAAACATATGGAGCCACTCCCCACGCCCCTCTGAGAGATATTTGGTTGAAAAGAACACAATGGTGCTCTAGGAGGAGATTCAGGTGATAAGGTGGGCGGGTGTTACCTTGGTTGGTTATCCAGTTAAGCCCCGTCCCCCCGGTACCGGGGGCAAAACGCAACACCTTGCATTCTGGCTACGCATCACTCATTCACCAATGGCTAATGTTTAGATGGATTTTAGGGACTTCCCCTCGATTCAATTGGATCTAACTGTTAAAAAGAGGTGTCATTCATCAAAATCGACTGAGGGGGGCCAGAGATATGGAAAATGCCAAATGATCCCAGAAGTGTTTCTTTTTTGTTCTCTAAAAAGTTCAAATGTCACTTGTTTTGCATCCATCTTGATACAGGGTGCTTATTATATGTTATAGTTTGGATTCCTAAAGCTTTTTAGTTTTCTTTTTGGACAGACACTATAATTTAATTTTTTTTACTATGTTCAATCTGAATTTACTTTAAAATTCTATATTGATTCTGACTTTTCTACATCCAACTCACAGGTTTATCATTGCTTTGAGAAAAAAGATTATTAATCTACCCCTTTTAGAAGTGAAAATATAGTCATTTGTTCTGGGAATGTCATTTTCGAGCCTGAGGCCTGAAAAACAGGCTCGGGGCTGAACTGGTTATTGGCTAATGGATAAAGTGGCCAAAATCTGATCAGCTCATTTTCAGACAGGTTTTTATATAAATGGATCACGACAAAAAGTGAAAAAATCTTTTTTCCTGAAACTTTCAGAATCTCTTTACACAGAGGGGACACATGTGGATTTTGCATAATAGGTCACCTTTAAAACATAGACATATACCACATAAGATATTGTGAATGTGCATATAAGTTCATATTATTATATATAATTATTAGTTAGTATATTTAATTTGAGAATTTCTATACAGCAACATCCTCCATCCCCCTAATTACTGTCCTAATGATATATCAGCTTTAGCTCCTCTAATAAGCACAGGTAAGCCTTTCCAAATTAATCGCATTTCCAACAGGTCAGAGCCAAGGGGCTCCACTATCCCGCCTTGAACTCCATATGGCCAAGTTGGAAATGTAGTTTGTCCTGGAGGGGGGTAAACGGAGCGGAACTGACCCCAAAATGGACTCATCATTGGCGTGATGGCAACAGATGAGGGAGTTTAGTCCACATGGCCTCCCTTCCCTCATTAAACCAGGCGACACCTGTGTTCCTGCTGCACAGCACATCTGCCAGCCAAACCCCCGATACCCTTCTTACTTATCCCTCAGCATCCCTCTCATGGGGTGATGCACAGAGTTTCATGAATATAGACACACATATCTCACTTTTAATCCTCTCTGAGACCTTAGGGGCACCAGTTCCGCATCTGTTCAAATCAAAATCCAGATTATATGATATACAATATACATGCTAAAGTTTTGATACTCAGAATGTGCATCCTTACTTATCCTTATGCTTCCTAGACACAGCTGCAGGGGAGAGCATTCTTACTACAAGAGCAACCTGCAAGTTGTAAACATTTTCTATTTAGGGATTAATCCTCTTTATTTGGTGACCTGCTGTGAAGGGAAAATGACTGAGACAGTTTTATTAAAACTGAGCTTGAATAAGTGCGCTTATTTCCTGTGAAGAAATGAGAAGAGTTATGAAAATTATTTAGAGTAGGATTTACTTGTGTTATATTAAGGGAAATGTTAACAATACATATTTTGCTGGATACAATATCATTACTCTTTTAAGCTGTAAGAGTTATATAGATCTAGCAGGGATCACATATACATATATAATTGATGTCCATGCCATATCTCTTCGACTTGTGAATAAAGGATACAATGTTAAATGAAACAGCACGATAGTGAGCACAATGCTTATGTGTATGTTATGTTTTATGTTCTTATGTATTCAAGTCAGTATTGGGGAATTAGAATAAACATAAAAATATCACTCAATATTATTCAATCAGCCATTATAGTTTGAAAAGTCTTTGGTGCGGCCCAGTCTGCTCCCAGCCACTCATCTTCATGTCTCTCTGAACTCGGCCCTTCTACTCCAGGAAGAAAGCCATTCTGAGCTTCAGAGCTTAAATTAAATGCATGTCCAATATGTTTTTTCAAAGAATGGCACAGCAGTAGTCCAATAAGCTATTCATATTAACTTCTGCTTTGCGGGCATCAAAGAAAGTGACGTCTGCAGCAGCCGTGTCCTTGAAGACCAAAAGAAAAATGTTTTTATATTTGATTTTCAGCATTAATCCTGGTCCTTATGTTTATTTTACATTGCACTTGTTCAACCACACCAGACAAACATAGACTCATAATCCACACTGCCAGTTCCTTTCACTCTGTATTTGTTTTCAGTTTATATTGTTAATTTCACACTTTGCACTCATCCCCCAGCCAACAGCGGGGTATTTTCCGACTGTGTACATGTTTTTCACCCAGTGTGCTGACAGAACCTGTCCTTAGTCTGTATTTCTGGTGAGCTCAGCAGCCTTTGGAGTAGATCCCTCTGCATTTGGGTACACAGGGCACAGTTTTGTAGAATACACATACATGATCTTTCATCAAACAGCAACCCACTGTTTAGTTGCCATAATCATGTCAAGAGGAGCTAATTTTCCTCTTCTCCTTTTTTCCATGGGGCTTTTTTGCAGTCAGCATTGCATGAGGAAAGCCAGACAGACATGTTTATTTTTCATTAGTGGCGGAAAGCCTTGTCAAGGGCACCAAACAATACACAGCCTGCATTCTTCTTTCCCTTTTTTCATGTAGGCCGAGGAAGGGAGTTACTAATGAGATGAGAAAAAATGCTACGGCTGTAGCTTGGCCTATTAAAAATGTGCATTTTCTTAACATCATTAGTTGGAAAACTGTATGCGAGTATATTTGGTGCTGTCGTAGTCATGGGGATGGTGGCAGTATCTGTAATACATGTGTATGTGTAGAGAGTGAAACATCTAGGGAACGGTTCGAGAGAAGAGCAGCCATTTCAAGCAACATAAAGTCAATTATGGAACAAGCTGTTATATATCACACAGGCTCCGCCCTCTACTGGACTCTATGGGTACTACTCTCTATCATGCTATGCCTGCATTCACCTAATGAGTTGCATAAACTTAGCCGGCCAATCGGGGTGAGCCTACCTGAATGCACACGCAGGCTCACAGTAAATAAGGCGGCCACGCCTCCCGACCGTCATCCTTTTTCTCTTCAGCGAGCAGCAACAACTAAAGCTAAACATAAAAAGACAGATAGAAGAAAGTGAAAGAATATGGACTCACCACTCCTCGAACATCGGCCTTGCCCTACATGCCCGGGCTTAATTGCGGGCGCTGATCCCCACAGCTTGTGCTTCGAGTGTTTGGGGCCTGACCACGCGGTGGAGGGCAGCAAACATTCTCCGTCCTGCAGTGCCTGTCGTGCGCTCCCGCGGCTCAGACGCCAACATCGCCAGGAACACAGGCGCCGGACGAGGCGCAGGACCAGGAGGAGCTCGAGGTGGTCGAAATGGAGGACCAGGAGGTGGCCGAGGAGGTGCCGTTCGTGTTCGTCATTCCGACGGGCCGGGCGGCCCCGTTTGTCGAGGAGGAAGAAGACGAAGACTTCTCCTTGTCGGGCGCTTCTGAGTCCGGCGTCCACAAGGGTCCACCGCACAGATCTGCCAGTCAGGATTTCCCGCTGGAGAAGACGAGAGCTCGGGTGGCTGGCATGGCAGGTTTGCTCAGGGTGCAGGGCCGCACGGACACAGCGTGTCCCGGTGTGCCCCCCCTCGATGAGAGCCTGGCGGCCCGTCTGCTCCCACAGGCAGCAGATTGGGTGGAGGGGAGAAGACCCCTGCCCCCGCTTCCTTGTGACCGTGAAACGCTGGAGTATCTAGATAAGATGCACAGCAGGCGGCGGCGGCCAATAATCTGGGCGTGTTAGGGGTCTCACTGATCAACCCTCAGCAGGAAGCACCCGCCTTCCAGTCTCAGGAAGACCGGAGTGATTATTCGGACCACTGCATGGGGCAGATCAATAATCTGGTCCATAGTGTGGCCGCCGCAGCTGGCCGTGTGATGTCCCTGGCCACAGTGGGATCAGGCCACGTGTGGTTAGGACTCACGGCGCTCTCCAAGAAGGACCGTGATGATCTCCTTGGAGATCCGTATCCACGAAAGGGCTCTTTGGATCCATCACCTCAGTCACACAGCGCTTCAGCCGCTTAGAGGAGGAAAGAGCACAGCTCAGCCGTATGCTGCCGCTGGCTCTCCCTCAGGGGGGTGAGCGGGAAGTCAGGGTGAGGAGGAGAGAGAGGCGCAGGTACAGAACGCCCACGGCTCCCGGTGCCTCTCCTGCTCCCTCGGCTGGTTCTAAGGGGCGGGTTCAATTCCAGCACCCGTGGGGCCAAGCCGGGCGATCCCGACAGGCCTCTGTCCCGGCTCCGCGTCAGCAGAGGGCTTCGGGATGGGGTGCACCATCCTCCCGGAGATGACGGGCGGTGGGAGGAAGTGTGAGATGGCTTTCTCCACCCAGGACGCAAGGGTGAATCCCGCCTCCTACCGTTATGATATGTCAATACTGAAGAATGCTTTTAATAAGAATGATTACATTTATCCCAGTCTAAGAGTCATTCCTCTCCACAATTACACACTTCACCATAATGTTGTCTGTACAGATTCTCCACTCGCCGCCCCAGTTGTAACTCCAATAGAGGAGGCAACCAGCAGGCGCGTGCATGTGATTGTGATAAACTGCAGGAAGTGCTATCAAAGCGCTATGCGAGTGCAGGGGCATTATGACCAACGTGTTGTTGTTAGGAGACACACCGCACCTAGCATCAAAACTCAGATTAATGCTTTTTTCCCTCTGAGTGGAAACTGCATTATGGCGGAGCACGCGCTCCCACAAGAGCGCGCCACAGTGCGTTCAAGGACCTCAGTGGAAAATCTGCCCTTTCTGTGCCAGCCCCCCATGGGCCAAACATGGGCCAAACTTCATGGGCCAGAGGCATAAGAGAGGCAAATCTATCATCCCAAGAGGAGATTCAGGTCCTGTTGCAAAAACAGGCGGTGTCTGTTGTGCACTCGCAGGACAAGGAGAAGGGGCACTATTCCATGTACTTCCTGGTTCCCAAGAAGACAGGAGAATTCAGGCCCATTCTGGATCTTCACAGCCTGAATCAGCACATTGCCAGCAAGAAGTTCCATATGTTAACTATAAAACAGTTACTGGGGCTAGTGCAGCTGGGCGATTGGTTCACAACCATCGACCTGAAGGATGCTTACTTTCATGTCGAAATTGCTCCAAAGCACAGAAAGTATTTGCGTTTCGCCTTCCAAGGGGTAGCCTACGAGTTCAACAGACTACCGTTCGGCTACTCCCTACCCCCACGCACGTTCAGCAAATGTGTGGCCACAGAGCTCCAGCCGCTGCGCGACCATGGCAGAAGGGTGTTCTTTTATCTAGACAACCTCATAGTCATGGCCAGGTCCAGGGAATGGGCAATTTTTCACACAGCCCAATTGATCCTACACCTAAACCAAGTTGGGTTTTGCGGTCAATTGGAAGAAGAGCTGCCCCATACCTCATCAGCAGGTAGAATATCTGGGGGTTTTGCTCGATGCAGGCAGACTACATGCCACCCTGACAGAAATCAGACAAGCATCCCTGCTTCAGGCAGTTTGCAGACTGCGTCAGGGGCCGACGGTGACAGCTTTGACCATCATGCAGACTTTGGTTCTCATGGCGGCTGCTCACTTTGTGGTTCCACTGGTCCCCAGAGCATCTGCTGAGGGGGGCTCAACTGGGGCGAGTGACCTCCTACATCACGGTCGTCACAGACGCATCCGTGGCAGGATGGGGGGGGACCTGCCTAGAGAGAGCTATAGGGAGCACATCTACGACACGTAGGCCTTGTGGTTATCACCGCTATGGATGACTGGGTGCGGGGGGTTAGAGTGCAGTACCCAAGCCGGGGCCGTTCGTGTCTGCTGCTCTTCTCGTGTCTGTACAGATTCCCTCTTGGTGTCCGTGTCACGTGTCCGTGTCCAGGTGGAGACGCGAGGCGACTTCCAGGTCTGGGACGAAGTGGTGAGGCCTCACCTCGAGGTGAGCAGAACGTTCCCTGGGCGAGAGCTGTACTCGCAGCCGCGTGGGCGCTGCGAGTACCGGACAGGGCCCTACACGTCCCGGAATCTCTGTTTGTGAGAAGACACGTTTCGGGTGGTTGTGTCGAAGATACGACGCCAGTTGTCCGACGCCTCCGCTGGGAGGGACGGACAACTACATGCGTGACACCACGCCCAACAGCGAGGAGTGATCCTGTGGTAACAAAACGGGAGGCATAATTCCCAAACCTCACAACATCCTGTTTTAGTGACGGAACGTGCCAATCCTCCAACGACACGGCTCGGAGACAGTCCCGGT
>NW_011335323.1:139039-139998 GCF_000735185.1 Notothenia coriiceps | reverse complement strand
AGGCAGCGCGTGTTACATCTTATGTAGAGCGCACGGCTGCCATTAGGCGCACTGAAAAGCTGTTTGTTTGCTTTGGGGATGGTGTGGCTGGAAAAGCTCTCTCCAAGAGGCGCCTGAAAGGATGGCTCTGCGAGTGCATTACACATGCCTATGGACGGGTGGGGAGAGCCCTCCCCACGGGGGTCCGTGCACACTCTACAAGGGCTGTGGCTGTGCCAACAGCCTTATTCAGCGGCGTGAGTGTAGAGGTAAGCGTGTGTGAGTGTGCCTTATCCAAGCTGCGGCCCCGACTTCTCCACGATTACAACCGGATGGGAGGAAGTGGGGGTGCGGTGGATGTTAGCCAAAGGTGGTCAGGGGCAGTGTGATGGGTCGATGTTGTTGGACGACAGGGGATTTATACATCGGGTCTCCACCCACTGTACCCATAGAGTCCAGTAGAGGGCGGTGCCTGTGTGATATATAACGGGGGGTTAAGTTACGTATTGTAACCCTAGTTATATAAGCACAGTCGGAGCCCTCTACCTGGGGGCCCTGTCTTTCCTATGCCGTTCGCTGAAGAGGGTGTAGGACGACAGTCGGGAGGCGTAGCCGCCTTATATACTGTGGGCCTGCGCGCACATTCAGGTAGGCTCGCCCCGATTGGCCGGCTACGTTTATGCAACACAGTAGGTGAATGTACGCATAGCATTATAGAGAGTAGTACCCAGTAGAGGGCTCCGCCTGTGCTTATATAACTAGGGTTACAATACGTAACCCCCCGTTTTTGTGACACCATTGGCCTCTGTTGTGGAAAAATAATGTCAAATCATGCAGTGACATGAAGCTGGACAAAAGTCTTGTTTGTTCACATTGGGGAGATGCGAACAGATATGATACGAGGGAAATATAGTCTGTATCGGCCCCAAGGAGGAAACAAGAATCTACTTTGAATGAAATTACTTTAAATGTGACAGCGT
>NW_011335323.1:90939-138994 GCF_000735185.1 Notothenia coriiceps | reverse complement strand
CGAACAGATATGATACGAGGGAAATATAGTCTGTATCGGCCCCAAGGAGGAAACAAGAATCTACTTTGAATGAAATTACTTTAAATGTGACAGCGTGGATAATGGTAGTAAAGTATGCTGCAATATGGATGTCAAGTCAATATTTATGTGCGTTAGTGTTATTTTGTGAGCTGACATATCCTAATAGCTCTGAAATGTGTGTTTAGGCAACTGAGGGATGGAGGAGAACATGAGTGAGGTAGGGGAGAAAAGTGCTAGAACAATCCATGAGGAAGGGGTGTACGTAGCTGCCTCTCAGGCACCATTATGGCTGATGGCACCCCCATAAAGCTCTTCTGTGCTTTTCCTGCTTATGCTCCATTCCTTATTCAATACACAAAGTGACGTTTGAACCTGACACAATCAGGCCGCAGTTGGTTTATTCTTTCATACACTCCTATTTCTGTCGTAGGCATTAAACTGACTTACTGAAATAAAGACTGAAGCATAGTGATTTTTATTCAGCACTATGAAAGGAAAGAGCGTTAAATCCTCTGTGGAGCTGTCCATGGCCCTGACAAAAACAATGCAACTCTTGTTTGAATCTCAAGCTTTCTTACCCCTTAAGCCATACTTATGCCAAGTGTCCATAGCCTCTCTAATCCAAGATGACTGTTTGTGTGGCTGGATGTGGTAATAAGAGAGATGACAGGGACACTCACATTCTTCCTCCTGTGTCTCTCAATGCATGTCAGTGTTAGCAAAGACTGTCCGAGCCTGACAGCACTGTTTGCATAACACACACAGCAACACGTGACATAAGGTCAATTGGCCAATAAGGTAACTTTTACCTCAGCAACCACACGTTTTGAAATGGCTATTAAAAAGGACAAGGAAGGAAAATGTGATCATGCACACAGGCCTCCACATGAATGAACACGAGAGAAGAAATCAATGATAGTTATTCAGTATGGACTGGAGAACAGACAAGAATAAATGCACCTGTAGTTGGCACAGCTCAGAAAGAAAGATATGATGTGTTTGCTTGTGTGCAGTATTTGTGTTTTAATTATGAACTAAATATTTCTTTACACATTTTGATTAAGCCAAAATTATTATTTTTATTTTTTTGATTGATTATTATTCCATTAATAGTCCGAAAATGACAAAATACTAACATCAACACAAACTGATGGACCCAAATGCACGATCCAGAGACAAAGTCTTGAATGTAACAAAAATGTATCTTTAATTTCAAAGATCAGATCATTCCCTTTAACAGAGTAGGTACTGGAATCAACAAAAAAACTATGTATAATAAAAAGAGAACTTAAGAAAGATACTTAAGCCTACAAAATTAACAAAACCTGATATGAGTAAAAGCGATCCTTTCTTAGCTGAGGCTTGGCACGACCATTCGGGGAAACAAACAAGACGAACTGGCACAGGACAGGGGAGAGACAGGACTATTTAAACAAGAGGTGAGTGGGAACAGGTGGAAACAATCAGGGGCGGGGCAGACACTGATGATGGCGGGAAAAACACACAAGGGGAGGAAGAAACAGGTCCTGAAATGAAAGACAAGAGGTACTGTAAGTACAAAATAAAACAGGAAATGGAAAACGAGACATGACAATAAACACAGAGACTGAATGATCTAAATAAACAGACATGACCAGACGTGAAAAAACATGAAATGACAGACATAATGCATGAACATAACCAACACATTTGACGAGACACAACAGTGTGGCTGTGTAAAACACAAATATAATTTCCTACACTTGTTTTGGCAAGTCCAACAGTCCAAATGGCTAAGATATTACATCTTAAACAGTAAAAGACATTTTACCAATTGGGAATTCTTCATCAATTGACTAAAACACTTATGTGTTTCAGCAGGAGTAAGACTACCCCAGATTAAAATAAATACAGCGAAAATCTATCGGTCCTTCACTACAGTTCACTTTTAATGCTGACATTGAGACAATAATTGAAGGTCAAAGGTTAAATATCTATAGGGAAGCACAGTGTAAGGCAGAAAAAAGGACAGAAGCAAGAATCTAAAGGATATAAATAACCGTTGCCCTCGAGGAGAATAGAAGAAATGAAACAATGACAGATGGATATTACATTCCTTTAAAATGTGTTAGGAAGGGACACAGATATGCAGCTAGCAAATATCTGAAAGGAGATGGGAGGAGGAGAGGAGGTCCAATGGGACCAGAGCATGGCTAGTCTTAGGTGCAGTCCTCTATCACTGAAGCAGTGGGCTGCGTGTGCTGTCTCTCTGCCCTGCAGGTGTGCTATTATCTGCATCAGGGGCAGGCAGGACCAGCCAGTGTCAAAGCAATATTTGTGCCACAGGACATAAACCAGCTTTGTTTATTTGAAGCCATGAAAGTACTGACAAGTAATATTGTTTTCCAAAGGAACAAAGAGAATAACTGAACTTTTTAGTTAAAAATGTCTGATATTGTTTAGAAACTTTTGGCTGCATTGAATATGCAGCATTGATTGGTTGTCTCAGTACCTGTGAAGTCTGTCACCGCAAACAGCGTCATAGCCTCACAGTAGAGCGAGTGAGCCTCCATGAATGATGCCCATTATGCAGCCTTGCGCTCTCTGGGGTAGCGGAAGAGTGGACAGAGAAGGACGAAAACATGTATCAAGTCCCAGACGGTTGATCCTCAGTGTATGGGCATGGACTGTAGAGTGGGGTGGGCACTGCTGACATTTATAGCGCAGTCTAGATGAGGCAATAGGGGCGAGAGATGCAGGGGAAGGTTGGGGCCGGGTGATGATGAAGTGACCCTGGTGCAAAGAGCCGCTTCTCCCCCCCCCCCTGCCCCTTTGCCACCCGCTGCAGCCAGGATTGATGAGGATGGGCCAGCAAGGAGACACTAGGCTAGATTACAAACATACCGCTTTGTCTTGTGTGCAGCGGTTCTTCAAAGTGGAGCACTGCTCCCTTTAATTGGTTGCAATCCCTCCAAAGATATTCTCTCTGTTCTGTATTGTTCTGTAGATGGAGGGTCCAATGAAGAGGGAGAGGAGGAACCTTGGGTAGGATAATAAAGGGAGGGAGGATGAAAAAAGAAGCATCTGGAAATCAAACAGCCACAGGAGTTGCTAGAGTGTCTTAATTTTCTTTATCATAACCTTACTGCTGGGTATGTGCGTGCATGTGGGTTTACCAAAAGCAGAATATGAAACATTCAGTCTTTGCATGGCCTAGATTCAATGTTTTTCAATTCAAGACACATGAAAGGTTGAGAAAAAATCAGTTTAAGAGCAGCTTGTTTACTGGGATTGATAGGGCCTATTTTTGTTGTTGTTGGAGGAGGAGGAAGGATTGAATGTGTTTGCAAACAATGTGAATATCTGCCGAGATTGACCTGCTTTCATCAAATAAGGATGAATAGGAGAGAAAGATTAGAGGCGAGGTGCAGGCATAGTAGGTTTTAAAAATTCCTCCCAAAGAGTAGCAGGTGCAAGTCATACACAGGTGCTCACTTTTATTAGATCCAAGAGTCGTATCCTAGCAACCTGGCTGTGGGAATAGGCTGGTCCCGCCCTTGCCCCAGGGCTGCTGGGATTGAGATCCTGATTAAGGCTTTGGGCCCGACGGAGAAGCGATTGCAAATCATCAGCACTGCTCTTCAGAGTTGTGAGAACCTGGCAGCTCTTGGGCCTTGAGGGTCAAAAACCAAACTCAACCACCATTCAAAAGAAACCTTGATGACTCAGCAGGCTACATCATTATAGCCTTGTGTGCTCCGAGGAGGATTCACAAAGTCAGAACAGAGGATGTTTAAGCATATTCCTACACAGCAGGGGGATTTCATTGTGAGTCCATGAACTTGTGGAAAAGCCTTGGAGCATTGGACTTTGTTTGTATCTGTGTGTATTTCAGCATGTGACTCTAAAGCTATGCATGTGTGTGTGTGCCCTCCTGTGAGCACTGCACATTTATTATTTTTAATGTGATTCCTGAATCACAGTAGAAGGGCTGCTAATGAAGCTCATTAGGTGTTAAGGCTACAGTAGTCCCCTTGTGCTGTTTACTGGCCACCCCCACCCATTTTCCACTAGCTCGCTATCTCCGTCCCTTTTTTGCCCCCGGCTAAACAGGGAAAACGACAGACCAATGTTGAGGGTACCATCAGGGGAGAGCCACAAGAAGAGGGATTGGAGTGATAACAAGAGGAATTAGGTTGGCGTGAAGAAAGCGAGCCAAGTATTAGGAAACAAAACAGGCTAAATGGGCTGGGATTAGAGAAGGGAAAAGAAAAACAGAGACAAGATGTGAGATATGTGATGAAACAGATGTCAGACAGAGTCAGTGAAAGGACTGATGAGGAGTTTGAGATAGTGACTGAGAGGGGGAGCAAAGAAGATAAGGAGGGGAGGTAGATAATACTGTATGCTGACCCACTTTGCAGACATCACACTGAGATCCTAACCATTGCTGCAATAAATAACACACGGCAGGCCAGCAGAGCCTAACAGCTGCTCTGTGGCAGTCTGTCCCCCCTGTCCCCTGCCACCGCCTGGCCAGCAGCCTCCACCCATAACCTCATAACTCTACCCATCACTTTGCCCCTCATATATGAATACACCCTAGAGCACTGGGTGTTTGTTTTTTGTATTTGCATTGGTACAATCAAAACATGCCTTCAGGCGTGTGTGCGGGTGGGGGTTATGCACACAGTCGGGTGGCTGGGAGGGTCCTGTGATATGTGCAGGCTTGGTCATGCAGATTTATGGAGACGTACATGCCGTAGAAGCACAGGTGCAGTGACAACAATCCTCCTGTAGGTAATAGATAACAGAAGAAAGATAAAGAAGGAAGAATGGATGAGAGATGGAGGAAGACATGATGAAAGAGCTAGGTCACACACACACACACACACACACACACACACACACACACACACACACACACACACACACACACACACACACAGGAGTCAAGGTCTTTCTCATGTTCATTCACAAATAATAAATAAATGCCGCCTGACGATTAAGATCAATTCATTATATTACTGCAGTGTACTTTTGAAAAGGCTGTGTTATTTTGCTGTCAAAAAGAAATTGGCTGTTGCTCAGCATTTTTTTTTAAGTCTGAGTGCTGGCTCAATTCTTGGTTCAACACTGTTTCTTGTGGGAACCATTGATTTGTATTGTTTTTGTGTACCAGAGTCATGTCCCTTGTGAACACAGAGGCACATTCATCAGCGCATATGACAGAAGAACACAAGACTGAGTCAGGCTATTGCTTGCATTTAATGGCAACTATACAGTAAACGCATGCGGATAATTGCATTTTGTTGACACCAAATTACTTCCGGGGCTCAAGTTTTCTGCATAAACCTGGAAAAAAATAATTTCTTTCCAGGCATGGCTTTGTGCACAGGGGCATCATCATGTTGGAAAAGGACTGGCTTCACCAAACCAATATCACACAGTTTTAAAGCACACCCTTCTCAAAAACATCACTTTATGCTGTAGCTTTTTTATTTTCTTTAATTGGAACCAAGCCAAACCATGAAAACCACCAAAAGTAGAGAACTGATTGTGGACAGGGCGGTGTCTTTGAGCAGCGATGGGCTCTGACTTTCTCGATCTATCTCGCAGTACAGTATATAGGGAGGCTTGTGTTTGCAGCTGCTCCCGTACTGAATTTGTCATCAAACACTAAGGCCAGCATAGTGTACGTTAGAGTCATGTTCAAAGCAAAATCTGAAGAGACCAGTGTGTGTGTGTGTGTGTGCGCGTGTGCGTGTGCGTGTGTGTGTGTGTGTGTGTGTGTGTGTGTGTGTGTGTGTGTGTGTGTGTGTGTGTGTGTGTGTGTTGGATTGGCGTGTGAAGCCACTTGTCCTTGGAAAGGGGTTTAGCCCTGGTACTGGCAATCAATCAATAAGCAGTGTTGTGTGGAGGGGTCACAGAGACATGGCCTTCTTTCTCCCTCTCTCCATCACCAAAAGAAAGCTGCCCTTTTTCTGGAGCAAACAAAGGTGATTCTACACTTGAAAACAACTAACACTCACACTAAAGGAAGGGACTGAACATTTTAATGACATATTGTGCAATAAACAAAACTAACTTCCTCACTTGATTTTATAGTAGACATCGCAATGAAAGTAAACAGCAAGTAAGTGAATGTGTTTCATTACTACTTATTGTCTAAAGAAAAACAAAAGTGATTGCTTGTTTGCTGAATGAACGCATAAATGGGCACTTGAGATGATTTATAAATACTCAAAATTGTATTTACAGGCACATCAAATAAATATAATTATTTTATTTTTTAGATAAACTACATAACATGCATGTCACAAAAACTGTTGTTTATGTTGATTGCCCACCCATGAATGTGCCAACATCCATATAAACCCCTCTCGAGGACACAATTTACACAATGTGCACAATCTCAACCACTAACAGGATTCTCTGCCAAGACACTCCATCCATTTACTCTATGAGGTAATTACTAACCTTTCTGATAACAATGATACAATGCATTGGAATACATTAGGCAATTTGTGACATTGTTATTCTCAAAAGAAGTGCTGATGAATACAATCTTGGTTGTGAGAAATCTCCTTTTGTTACATTAGAAAAAAAACAGAATTACACAGAGAGAAAAATCGTGGGTTCTCGAGAAAGAAGAGAAAATTGGATTGATGCTGCTGTGAAACACCAGGCATAACAAAGCGGGGTGGTGGGGACTTATCCACATTATAAAAATAACTGACCCACACACAGGAGAATCATCAAAAGCAAAGTCACTCCAAACATCCATCCATCCATCTTCTCCCGCTTATCCGTGGTCGGGTCGCGGGGGTAGCAGTCCCAGCAGAGAGCCCCAAACTTTCTTTTCCCTGGCCACATCAACCAGCTCTGACTGACAAAGTCACTCCATGATGTTTAAATGAACTGAATATGTCACATAAATAGAGTGTTCTATTTTATATTGTGTGATAATTTACTAATACTTTGTTATATGTCTTCTCACAGAAAAGCTTAAACAAAATACGTTACTGCTTAGCTTTGGACTCAGCTGTCAGTTTTTACCTTTGCGGTGAAAACAAATCACATTAAATATTGTAAATAGCTTCAGATATCCACCTTAAATTTTTAGAAATATTGTTCTTTTTAGCAATCCACTATGTTTAAATTAAAAAAATAAATCACACTGTTCATTATTTGGGTTTCCAGTCGGAAGGATAAAAAAAGAGTGGTGTGTTTTACTCCTCCCAGCAGTGTTGGGGGGAGACAACATAAATCATTCGGTATGTCTTCATCTCTGTGATGGATGGCAAGAAAAACGTAAGGCAGCCGACATCGACACTTTTGATTGGTACGTTCACACTGCATCTAAGAAGTTATATATAGACATGTATCTTTCCAAGTTCCCCTCTACTCTGACGATTCATTGAAGGAGATACAGGCATTTTTTGTGGCTGCATTGTGGCATGCTGTTGATGCTGATGGGTTGGCTCAGGGCTGGAGATAAAGTGGATACAGATGACATGGCTGACTGTGCTGGAGGTGAAACACAGAGAGAATGTGAGGCAACCTAAAGTTGTCAGAAGGCCATGGATCAGGAGAGTGATAAATGATGTTGTGTCACCTGTGTAATATACCATAGGTTTTAAGAGAGCTTGTCTTTTGATTTATGTCCTGATGTTTTCCTTAAATGGCAGTTTGTTTCCTTCATCGCCGTCATAAAAGGTGGTTAATGAGGACAGTATGCATGCAGCAACTGCTGACAATGCTTGATGCCCTCTGGAGTGGGAAAAGTGCGGCACCGGGAGACGGTATGCGGAGAAAGTGAAATGACTGGGAAAGGTTTATTGTTTATTCCAAAACAGCCCCACACCATAAATGAATCAGGTAGGGGGAGCATCATCCTGTGAATTTTAGAAAGTGAAATGTTGACCTTTACTTGTACCCATCATACCAATCAGGGTATATATTTCCTTAAATGTCAGAATGCAAAGCCAAAATGCATCACCCCAGCACTTATTATTTAGAGTCAGCCAGTGCTGGATATGTTATGCCTGAGTTTGTTTGTCTTTAGGCAACCATGCAGAGCATTTGAACATTTCTGACTGCCATCCCTCAGTGGTAATACAATCTATTTGGACTTGGATTGCTTCATTTTGACAGTTTTCATTCAACTTGTATTAATGTCTGTGGGGTGTGTTGCCCAAGTGAGCGTTGATACCAACATGTGAAAGTTTATTTTCCATTGCTTGAATGAAGGATTGCTACTCTGACTACACTTTTTCGTTTTTCAACATAATTGAAAAGCTGAAGCTTACTTAAAAATATCGAGTACCGGTATATGTTACATGCATTAAACAAGTATTTCTAGCATATTAAATGTAAAGCAACATTGGTCCAATAGACACTGCGAAATGTGATTAACGTATAGACCAAGTATAACATTCTGTATGAACGGAAACTAAAAGTGTATACTTAGTTAAATATATTTTACTGCACATGTTTTACAATGGTCTTTAGCCTCAAGGTATTGTAAAGTAGTTATTCTCATTCAGTATTTTATGGCTTTTAACACAAGCCACTTTACAGCCATCAAACAGCTGGTTGAGAGGCTCTAACTGCAGCTGTGCACTAAAGTAAGCTGCAGAAGATGAGTTTTAGTATTGTCTGATTCATTCTGATGCTAAACCAAGTGAGGGAAGAGCTTGACTCATTTTGCAGATGTGCTAAATCTGCAAATTACTCAAAATGACATGAAGACTCTTAAAATAGCGTTGCTGATTGTGATAACGTTTTTAATACTTTTACAATTAATGAGCCTTGCCCCACCTGGAGAGATGTTATGAAACGCCTTTCTCTGGCAGATGGTTAAAGTCATTCTGGGAAATCACCGACTGTTGAAGTTGATGAGGCAAGTTGAAACAAAATGGGCACAGCAAAAATGTATATGACCACGTTTCAACACAAATTGAACATCACAAATTAATGATGTCTAACAGTGTAAGAGCATCTGAGGATGGATTTTTCTTTTACTGTGAGATTGGGTGCTAATGAAAGGGAAAGCGACATGGTAAAGAGAGAGAAAGAGACAAAGCATGTCCTTGTCTATCTTCATTTTCACCAATAAAATCAAACAAAACACCCTCCTCCTTCAGCCTTTTACTGACTTCCACTAATTAGTTATTTATTCCTACCAACCACTGTCAATCTTAAACAATTAAGATGGATAGCCAAATAACGGTTGATGCCCTAAAACAACAGGATAAGAAGGTGTATAGCTCTATACCACACTTGGTTGAATACTAAAAGCAGTATACAGTGAGCTGCTGTGCCAGAGAGAGGGATCCAGAGAGGGAACTGGTGCTCTTCAGTTGGCGAGGCCAGCACACACACGCCCAGTGCCTCGGGGGCTGCTGGATCAAGTTCGGTTTTCCTCCTCACACTCGAGGCTATTCACCCTCTCACTGACTTTAGAGGTTACTGCTGCTGCATCAGTGTGGGTGGAGGCGTTTGGGATCAAATCACAGCATCTTTAAAGCTTTGTAAATGAAAAAACACATCTCATCATGATTCCCTGTTTTAATATAAGTGAAAGGTTTGATTCTGATATCATTATGAGATTGAAATACTAGCATGCTGAAGTTGCTACTGAAAAAAGATGAAAAGAGATGAAGGAAGCTTAAACCATTGTGTAAGTTTCAGTCACTATATAGTGTTATATACAGTATGTCCCATTACTTTTATGTATATTTCAAAGCATTTAATTAAAAAAAGCATAATATGGAAAACAAACACTGCCTGGAGAAAAAAATAAATACCTACAAAATATAATGAAAAAACAAAACATGCCACTGCTCATGGAGACATACTGCTTCCTGAACTAATTCAATTTGTCATGCTCAGAAAACATGCAAGGTAAAATGAACATGTAGGGAATTGTATCAAAACTGTGGTGCAAAAGCATTTCAACATAATAAGACACATCGGTTTAAGCTGCAGTGTGTGTCTGCGTGCTATTTCTAATAAAACATGTTTGACAACATCAGAAGCCAGTGACAGGCAGGGCTGCAGCTGAACAGAAAGTCGCAGCTTCTGACCATGGAAAGTACAGGAGAGCTTGATATTAAAGCTCTGTATAGCCACAATTCATATGCACTAAACATAAACAAAGCAGTTCTACAGTTGGTAGTTTAAAGGGTCCTGTCATGGTATTAAACAAGCATTGGTAGACCCTGTGGTCAGCGGGTTGTGAATATGTTGAAAGTGTAAAGCTCTCTTCTAGGACCGAGAGGGAAAAGCTTGTGGTATGTGCACTGCCCCTCTCCTTTTGTAATGGACTTGTGGGAGAGCAGTGGCGTACGAGCCAAAGTGGCAGAGTTTAAGACTCCAAGCGGACTACTTAATGGCCTTTCAACCCTGGAGACCTCTGAGAGATTTTTATGGTGGATTTCTGCTTGTGCAACGTGCAAAGGTTAATGTAGCGGGTGGTGGGCTGAGAGTGGGTTGAGAATGCATAATGTGACATGATACATAATCATGGAATGGGGATAAGGGATGGAAATCAGTGGTATTGGCAATTAAGAGAGTGCAGAGTGAAAATAGATAGTTAAGGCGGTATCTATAGTCATTAATGCTTTTCATTGTTTTGCCTGCATGATAGTGTTTAAGTGAGTCTCAATGCATCAGGCAGATAACAAAAACGTATTAATGTCTTGGGTAACCCAGAGCAAACCGAGACTTATCGGAAGCGGAGAGAATCGTTTTAAGGCAATGTGTGGTTGGGAGGCCAAACATTTTGAATGTATACAGTATCAGTACATGGGCTGTTGGGCAGCTGGACTTGTCACCCAAAAAGCGGACAAGTTAATGTACCCTGACGAGCAGATACAAGACCAAAGGGGAAAAGGAGTGAATCAAGTGCATTCTTCCTAACCCACAATTGCCTCAAAGTGGCATAGGGACTATTAGCAGATGTCTGTAGTGTCACCATGAAAGTCCCAGGTGGAAATATGTGTAGCTCTATGACTTGTTGTGAAGGCCACTGTAGAGAGAGTGCGAGCAGGCTCAGTCAACCTTTGCTTTGTACTGTAAATATATGTTTAAAAATGGAAGGTGGTACAGTGGGACAAAACTGTCAGCAAATATATATTTTATAGCAGAGAAATGGAGCGTAGCAAGGCCTGCAGCTCTAAATAGTATGTGAAATAATAGGAAGCAGTAATAAGAAAGTGACAGTTTGGGTCCTACAGTACATGGCGGTTGGCACACCCCACTTTGGCCAAGCAGACAGCAAAGATTTGAATGGGGGCGAAAGCAAAAGCTATTTGGCCTAGAACGAATGAGAAGGAGTCCAAAAGTTTTATGGTTCACAAAAAATGTAGTGCCAAAGAAAATAGCTTTTTAATAGCAATGTAAGGTAATGAAAGCTGTTATATTTTATATTATATTTGAAAGTAGCAATTTTGGTGGCGACTCACCTTTCTTTATGTTTCTGTATGTTCTTTATGCCACACAATAAAAACATAATAAATACATTGTCTTCTTTGAAACACAATTTGAATTATTTATAAGAAAATATATAGTATAAAATCATATTCATGTATGCATTAACATGTTAAACAGCTCCATTTCAAAAGTGGAGAATTGTTATTTGTTATCAGTCTCTGTGGAATTATGACCTGAAAGTGTTTTCCTGAACATATAATTATGCAATTCTTAAACCTTTGATAGAGGTAATCACAACTGATATCTGTGCATGGTGTTTTAGTGTACAATTGACACTTGAGAAATGAAATGTTGAAGTTGTGTCAACTTGAGACATGGGATATGAGAATAAGCCCAAGTGGACCACTAGTGTATCTAAATGTAAATATTTCTATATCGTCTCCATGTGTTCATACATTTATGTATGTATTCAAGGTCACTTGCATGCCCGACTAAAGCTGTGTGACTGCGAAGAAGGAATTCTGACAGCAGTATTTTGTAGCTTCGACTAATTCCAGCTCCACTGTCATGCTTAAATACCTTTTCCATGTACCTACCCTTCATTCTGGAAACACTTCAGAGGGAAGAACAGAGAGCCATAGATGGAATATATTTAATTTAATTTTTTTCTTTTCAGTCCACTAATCTGAAGTGTTACCCTCATATCATTCTTCATTTTCTTCCTCTTTGACTGAACAAGTGAAAAAATAATGAGTATTTTCAGAGGTACATTTTAATGGGCCCTCTTGTGTGTGTCCTTACCATTTGAGTTTTAACCTTGTGGTTAGAAAATCTATTATTAAGTTAAACAGTATAGTGAAGAAAATCAGTCATACAAAACACAAGCTTTAACCTTCTTTAGTTCTCACAAGGTGTATTTGTCTTCAAATTGGGCTGGCACTGTGTCCTCTAAAGCTGCTGTCAACATATTTACACAGCATATTCCCTGTAGGCCTTTTCATTCTCTTCCACTTTGGTTGTTTAAATTGTGTCTGCATTTGTGGATGAAAATTGTTAAGGTCATGCAGTTAGCTCTTAAATCAGTTACATTCGCTAAAAATAAAACGTTATTTCCTGGAAAATCCACCTCAAGCTGGCTCTGTTTCTGCTGAGCGATAAGGACTCTTTCCATCTTAGTCACCATATGAGCTCATTCAGGCGAAACTGTGAGGACACTGCCATAGCTTGTTCAGAGGATAAGTCACAAACTGTAAACTCATGTCCTGTCCTTTCTTGTCGTCTCTTTGGAGTAAGAATACTACAAAATACTGAATGCTGCTCTACTGCCCTAGCCTCAGCGTTTCTGTAACACTTTATGTCCTGTTTGCGACAAAGCCAGAGCAAATTCAAAGGCTCCATTAGCAGTCCAGAAAAGTTACAGTAGGAAACAAAGTGGCAGTGGAAAATATCTCCCTTAGCTGTGAGCAGAGTCCTCTTTCTCTCATCAAGGGCTCTCCCATTCCCAGCATTCAGCTCTTTCTGTCTTGCTGCTATTTTATTTTGCCTTTGCTTGCCCCCCCCCCCAACACTTGTCCCTGCTTTTTGACTCAAAGGTATTTGGCCTGGTGACCATCCATCCTTATCACCTCCCAATCGAGCAGAACCCCTCACCCTTCAGGCCCGGTCTCTCTTTAGCTCTGTGCCAAACATGGTGCCTGCTTCAGCCGTCCTGATAGCTGAATGGCCTGGCTGGTGCTAGACGTGCAGGCCCCCCCCCCCCCCCATCCTGTGGGCTAGCTCTGATGCACTGCTGTATGTCTGGATGAACATGGATCTTGGTAGGAATTTCCTCTCTGATCTTTCCCTGTGTAGTTGGCAGTAAATATTTATTCTTAATTCTTAATTTATCACATGGGTTACAATTTTAGATTAAAATGGCAAAAACGTTTTCCTTTTCTCTAATAATGTCTGCACATTTTGTGAGCAAGTTAGATTTCTTATTGAAGTTTTTCTTTCTGTTGCTCTCTGACCTCTGTTTGTCTTGGCGTATACTTTGCCCATATGCAGAGATAGCAGCCAAAACTCTGAGCCAGGGAGATGCTGAATTAATGATGCGATAAAACTCTGGCCGGAGCCACAAGCCTATCACAGCCTATTGCTGCATGGACAGATTGTCACATGTAGATCCAGCCCCCATATCCATGCCGCTCAACAAACTCAGTCATATTTCATACTTCGGTAGCAAAGCCTTATGGCTTATCTGGCAATGCAGGCTTTTCATTTCATTGAATTAATTCCTCCATTTGCCTTTTGTTTTGCAGTGTGCTCACATATTCATTTATTCACAATGGGATGTGTATTGTGGTAAGCGGATGCCTCGTCATTGTCATTCAGCTGGAGACGGAGCACGTACTTAACAAGCTCGTTAGATTAATTTTGTTTTCTTTTTTTCGAGCATGCCACTTCTCCCCATCCAATTGTGAAATATGAACACACAATGTCTATGTGATGCACCGTATCATGGATTTTGAGCTGACAACCCTTCACCAATAACAATGACATTACACCAAAGATTAAAGAGTTCAGCCATTTGTTGCCATTACAAAGCCCTCATGTTGATGTTTTTCTTGGTGTTGCAAGTGTGGAAGTTGTTGAGTTTACAATTCGTTTTTTCTATTCTTGTATCCAATAATCCATACATCTTCAACGCGTTTATTTTCTCCAATAACTTTTATCCTTCACACTTTTTGTTTAGCTTATATCCTTATTTTACCATGCAGATTGAGGGAACTTGCAGAGATACCTCATCTCTGTTATTTAATTATTTGTGTCCTAACCAAATCTCACAAGGTGACTAATGCTAACCAACAGCTCAAAGTTAAGACCCATGATATTGAGCCCACAATTTCTTTCACTACTACATCCCAACATAACACCTGCAATAAGTACAGCTGACACCCACCATTAATCCTATGATCCTTCTTACTGTCACACATGAGTAAGACTTGGAAGACATGTTATTCCCTCACAAGGTGATGGACAAACCAGAAAACCTCACACTTTCAAGTGCTAATGCTCATCCTTACTCATCACACTCAGCTGGAAGACGGGCCAGCACTGAAGAAGAATGTCCAGCCAGCCAGAAGGATGGCATTATCTGCAAAAAGTGATCCCAGCTTAATCCAAATTTGACTCTGTAGAGTCCCTTCTTGTCCAAATGTATCACAAAGATACATGAGTCAAGTCAGCTCTCGTCTTAAGTCTACAGCGACCAAGTCATAAGGCAGACACCTCCCAAAACGTATGTGCACAGTTTTTAGTCTTTTACAAAACTACAAATTAAATGTTGTGAGAAAGCAAGCAAATATGCATCACTTCCTAGTTGTTTTGAGGTGTGGTAATCCCCCCCAAAAAATACAAAAATCCCCCTCTGATTGGCCTAGGTCTATGCTGGGTCTTATGCCAGTCATATTGTATCGGGGGGTTTCTAGTCCAATGTCTAAACCGCCTCAATTTCAGATGTCCGTATGCTATCACTAACTAGAGCTTGTGGCAGTAGGGAAGGTTTGGAACATAGATCACCTGGAAAATTGAGTGCTTGGCCCTCAGGCCTTTTTTTCCAGTATGACTGCAGCACCAATCCTTCAACTGTGAACTGTGTTCCATGTATCTATCACTTACAAGACACCAATATCCTCATGTTACCCTTTATATAAAAATGGAGACCATCACTTGGTCTGCATTCCAACGGTGCAGCTCTCAAAAACAAAATGTCAGATGCAAAGGGGGTTTTTCTATCTTCAAAGCATAAGCTACTCTATCTATATTCTTTCCTCCTAATTGCTATAACTGTGTGCTGCTGATTTTGATTGGAAGCTCACCTAAATATTCTCAACACAGTCATGCGCCTTAATATAGTGGACCTTCAGAGATTTCTCCACAGAGCACATTGAGAGCTGAGGTGGATACTGATGTATTCTGTAATTGAAATTAACAATCTCAAACACATGGACTCTCAAAATCACAGCCTAATTGCCTCCCTCATTAAAAAACATGTGTTGCGTCTTTTTGATCTGCACCAGGTTTCATATTAAACTGGATTATTGCTGCTGCTGCCACATACACCACGGTATATCAATCTTTTTTATGTCAGGTCATTTGGAGACTACATGGTGAAAGTGAGACACTGCTTGGTGGCGTGCTATATGCTTTCAATGAATAAGCTTCATTATCAAGGTTTCGCTCCTCTGAACTTCAATTCCACTCAGTGTCCAATCCCCCTCTGTTATAGAGCCTTGATCGTTTGGAAATGTAATTACAGCTCCTGAAAAAACTTGAATCAGCTGGATTATCCACAGTGGCTATGAAGCTTTGCTTCAGAGTGGGGGGCTTCTATGACATTTCCAGAACGCTGTTAAGGCCTGCTAACCTCCATTTAGAGGCAGGATTTAGTCAGAAATGCCCCATTAGACAAGCCTTTCTTATGTGCTGCTGGAATATGGCCTTCAAATCAATTATTGCTGTTGTACTGAATTAAAGTATCACATGTAAGCATGGCAACCAAGCCTTCATATGAAAGGGATATCTTAACTAGGGTAGGAGCATTCTGTCGGTTAAAAAGGCTGAATTACAGATGCACCAAAACTATTTTACACTTAACATTTTTAAATATAAATATTCCGGAGTTGATTTTATTTCTGTCTTTAGGTGAAAAGATACATTTAACTTATCACTGCTTGTTTGATACAAAAAGATAATTCAAAAGAGAACATTATTTATTTATTTCATTATTTGAGCAGTTTTGTTCTCTTTGGTATACAGTCCCCACACACACATGTACACACATACTCCTACGCATTTATGACA
Source organism: Notothenia coriiceps (assembly GCF_000735185.1). NCBI lineage: Eukaryota > Metazoa > Chordata > Actinopteri > Perciformes > Nototheniidae > Notothenia > Notothenia coriiceps. The sequence continues at coordinate 122,710 of NW_011335323.1, read as the reverse complement.
TGAGAAAAAAAATCATTATTAATGCTCATTTCGACTGAGGTGAGAAACCGGCTCGAGATACACTTTTTGTTATATTTCATGGAATGCTCTTAACATCCCGATAGCAATGAATAATGATATAATCTTATATATCTCATCTGTGGAAGCCGTAGTACTGTAAAAAGCATGACTAATCATTTTAACCGGCCCGGCTAAAATAACTGGATGGCCTACCTGCCTGTCAGCTTTCAATCTGTGCACAAATTTATCTCGTGCCCTCAATGGTCATGTGCACGTTCGTGTGTGTTGGAGGAGGGGCTCTGTAAGGAAGTGGCAGATTTGTTCCGGGCTGTGTATTTTCAAATTCTAGCGCACTCGAGCTGGTTTCTCCAAAATGACCTACCCCACCTTTAAGATAAGTCAGTGAGTCAGTCAGGCTGAATTACCATTTGTATGCAATCTACACAGTTTTCCCTTTCCCCGTCTTTCTCTTCTTTTCACACGGCACACACCAACCACTCCATCCATATATTTTACACACAGTATGCCTTCTTTTTATCGCATCTTGCATAAACCATGCTTTCCCTTTCTAGCTTTCTTCATTGTGTAGTCTCAGGTTAGTGTCATGGTCCCCCCCCCATTCCTGCTTTTAATTCCCACTCTGTACATCTGTTACTCCCTGCATCCTGCCATTAGGATTCTGCTCACGCTGGCCTGCCTAATTAGAGTGAGGCAGAGAGAAAGAAAAACAAAGGCCTATCCTTCTTTTCTTCCCTCCACATGTCCTCTGCCTTATTCCAAGGCCTCTAGTTTTCTCTCCCCTCCCTTTCACTCTTCAGTGAGCTGGATCACAGAGAGACGCTGCTAATTGATTTGTTAAAAGCCGTTTGGTTTCTCGTGGTAAGACGAAACATCCCAAAGTATTCATTTACAAACGACAGGATGTGAAAATGGTGCAACAACTCCTCCATCTCTGTTCTGAGCTACACTTGTAATGTGTGTGTGTGTGTGTGTGTGTGTGTGTGTGTGTGTGTGTGTGTGTGTGTGTGTGTGTGTGTGTGGGTGTGTGTGTGTGTGTGTGTGTGTGTGTGTGGGTGTGTAGTGGGCCTAGTTATATTGTGCGTAGATTGTAAACTGAATAATTTATTTGTTTGGAGTAGTCAATGTGTAGGATTAAGAGGCATCTAGCAGTTGGGTTGTAGATTGTAACCTTCCCCTAGATTCCACTGGGTCCGTCTGCGTCGCGAAGCGGAGCATCTTGCCTGCCGGCTCGCAGTTTTTGTTGATTTGGGCATATTTCCTGGACAGGCTACTTTGTACAGACAAAGTTAATAATAATTGTAATGTGTTGCTGTATTTTAGTGGTAAAAAAATGCATTCATCATCATAATTATTCTATATACTGTATATAATTTACACACAGTGTGTGTAAACCGGAGGAGAACGCTGGCATTTCTCCTCCTACTTGAAAGACTAAGGAGGGATAGGGTCTGCAAAATTAGTTTATTTTGGAGATGAGCCGGATGCTCTGACCGGTCCACTTCCTGCCCGACGCCTCTGCAACGCCTCGCGTCGCGTCAAAAAATAGACTTGGATCCTATTGGAGGCCAGCGCCGAGACGCTTCTGGGAGGCTTCTGAGCCGTAACGCGGCGCGTCTGGTGGAATAGAACCCATTGACTAGAGTGGCCGCAATCTTGCGAATGCCGCGGTGCAGCCGTAACGCGGCCGTAACGCGACGCAGACGGACCCAGTGGAATCTAGGGATGACCCCTCTCTTTCCAAGCGTGCAGGAGAACCCACAAAATTCAAACAAACAAGAAAGCCCTTTTATAGAGCCAGTTTTTGTTATTCCAAGGCTAGTTGCAGAAAGATGGCTGTACAACACGTGGGCTACCTGGAAATTAGCTTTGAAACCATCATAGGACACTCCATATGAGTTTAATCAGGAGAGACGGTTTTGATAATACATATTTATTGCGCAGGTGCACGAATGAATGTAATGTAATTTTGGCGATTAGGCCCCGTTGTGCAGGAAGTATCATTCGGGAAGGTAGAGCCGATCCGATGAAACCCCCTGGGGTCTAGACACTGGTGGTGGTGGATGGATAGTTGGGTCGGTCTGAAGAGGAGTGGTTTACCTTGACCCTGGATTCAGTGGGACTGGAGGTGAAAAAGGGTTGAGGAGGGTTGCATAGAGTCACCTGAAATGACAGCTGACAGAGGGGGAAGCGCAGGTTTAAAAGGTTTGACAGAGCGTTATGATAGGCTCTTGGGAATAGCGAAGTGATTGGTTAAGCTGAAGAGTGACGCCCCCCGGTCACTATGAGGGGAGGGAGAGTAATGCATGGGAATAGAAATACATGAAGAGTACAGACGGTCTTCCTGGTTGAACTTGCGCTAAGCTTCATTTGTTAACCTTGAAGCAATCAGAATAAACTAAATAGCGCATATTGACTTTCCATAAAACTATCAGTGTAGGCTTTAAAGTATAGGAAGGAAAACATCTGATGTGCGCCATCCTAAGGTTGTTTTGAGAAACCCATTCCCTCATGACTCTTTTCATCTGTTTTGCTTTGTGTCTGTCTGTACTGTCTGTGTATTCTGCCTCTACTGTGGAGCATGATACATTTTTCAGTGAAGTGTCATTTCAGTTCCAGACATATTTATTCCCCTGTCTACATAAAGGGTTTGAGATGAGCTGCACCTGGAGCTTCCGTCCTTGCAGAAGCATGTGCATACATGACAGCAGTGGACATATATGTATGGACACATGCTCTATCATGCAACCCCAACCCATTTTACCACCTCAGCTAACACAGCTGGGCCAACAAACCGCTCTCCACAGCTCTCCAAGTTACCCAGCTGCCCGATGCTTGGTCCAGCTGCCCCAGTGAGCCATGCTCATTTATAATGGAGCCTATGCGACAGGCTCCCAGCATTAGCACACTCCACTGTCCACACACAAATCCTACTCTACGGGAAAGCGTACATTCCTCCATATGTGTATCTGTCCTGCTGGTGACTTTCCAGCAGTGAAGCTGTGTCTCAGCTGGGCCGGTTCTCCCTCAAAGCCTGCCACCCGCTGCCACACACCCGGCCTGATCAGTCACTGTTAATAGGAAAATTCAATCACCAGCCCATCACTAGTGGCTTACCCCTACCACCTCTCACTATTTACACAGAGGGGTGAACTAAAGAGGAGAGGGGAAGTTGAAAAATAACCATGAGTTATAATTAATCAGCACTATAAAGTCAGATTTTGGCAGTCCTCGACAAAAAGTATACATCTTAGATCCAATCCTTTGACTATACACATCCAGTGCTGCAGATGGGAGGGTAGTGTTGTTTTGTTAAAAGAAAACATATTTACTGATGTTTTTTATGCCTGCCTTATTTTGGTTGTACAGGGGCTTCTGCCTAATGATCTGCATCAGATTAAACGGATAAATCATTAAACAGTTGTTTGTTGCAGTGTTTACATTGACCTCCAAAGCCATGCAATGGTGTGTGAGTCATCTTTCCGAATTGTTCACTTCCCACATTATATTCACAAACCTTACTCCTTCACTATTATGATTTCCTGATCCTGCTCAGGATCCTTCTACACCCCTCACATACCATTCTCAGCTCCCTTCCATCCCTCCTCCCTTCTCATTAGTGAATTTGCGCTGATAGAGAATTTCACATTAACTTTCCTCAGTTCGTTTCATCGTTGTTCATTTCAACCTTTACTGTCTCCCATAAAAAACTTCAGTTTTATCACATGATTTACATCTCTTCTTTTTTGGATTCAAATTCTGACTCTAACCTGTCTTTGGCTTGGAGCTGAGCTGTAATTTGAAAGAAACCTATATCATTTTGGGATCATTGTTGTTAATGAGAAGGGGAATGTGCTTTTCTGGTTTTGTTGCCTTCTGTCATTACCACCAGTTCTCAAGACATATTTTGCTTGTTCCTACATGACAAATAGACACATTTATTTTTCAGCCAATGAACGAACCAAAGCCCTAAAATGCTTTGCTGATGCTCAACTCAAGTCTTTCCTCCGTGTCAGAGTGTCAGCTGGCTATCCTCAAACAAGATAAATGAACCAATTTAAAAGGATTCTGATTTTCAAATTTCCCTCGGCTGTTGCTGGTTAGAATGTTAACCAGGTTTTAACATTTCCAGACATACTGTGGGTACACCATGGTGGTTTGCACTTGACCAATTGAATCGGAAGGCACTCTAAAGGGCCTAAGTCATTGAAATGCTGGAATGACTCTGGGCCAAATGGAGGCACAAAAGCAAACCAGGAGAAGTAAACAGTCAATAAAAAGATCTTCCAGCAACAGATGGGTTTCATGGAGAGGAGGAGACGCAGCATGGTGAGAGGAGGAAAGAGATGCCTGGCTGCCTGTCACTCAGCTCATGTACTGAAAGGGATCATTTTCCTTCATGATGTCAGTTTTACATAAACACATACATGAGAACGTCAGAGCTGTATAGGAACAACAACACAATTTTGTCCAGTGGTAAAATGCTCTGAGATAGCACATAAAGCTCAAGTATTGGTCTCACTGACAGAAAATAGCGCTCTCATGATGCAAAGTGCTCTTATGATGCTGTCAAGAATGCAGACAGATGAGTTTGGAGCTCATCACTTGCCTGTAAGATCAATTCACTTCACGCAACAAATTTCAAGCATGTCCAAGAAATTTGACATGTTGTTCAATATGTGAGGCAATCAAAGCTTTGTCTTAAGGAAAAGCAAAATGGAACCACTGACCCATTGTTCCTTAACCCTAAGATTCTGGTTAGTGTGCAAACGAGACACTTTCAACAGCTCAAACATGACTTACACATTTCAGCACGCTGGTGATTTGTGGCTTTAAAGTGAATTTCATCTTTTTTTTCTTTTTTGGCCTTTTTTAATTTAATGCCAGAGAGATAAATAAACTGAAACAGCAGGTGAGCTGTCTGGGCTGTCCTGCGAGAATCTCTTTATTTTAGGATCCAAGAAATACACATATATAAAACTTGATTAAATACAATATATGTTGATATGCTCTGTATCTTTGAATGGTGATGACAATGGATTTTAAACAGCATTATGTTTCAAGATGTCTAACATAACCCAAACATTAGCAGCATCACTTTATAGGAATGCAAAGTTTCATTAAGAAATCGTTTTTTTGTTGATGTATTAAAAAGACTTAACCATTTTAAAGTTCACAGTACTTACTTATTGTGTTTTGAGAAGGTAAGAACTAAATACCTTATAAGTCTTGAACATTTAGCATAATAGTAACACATTATTTGTAATTGATTTAGTACAGTAGAAATACCAACAAGTGTTTGAGGGTGTTTAATATCAAGTTATCTCACATACTTGGGGCCCTGGTGTTGGCATGTTAACTGGAGTGCTTAGTACGACCTTATAAATGTTTCCCCTTTTTAAACAGCAAAGCCAATTTCAATCAGATTAATTATTGACTGCCGCAAAAAAACACATGCAGTGAATTAACTGGCTGACGGGTCGAAGTCAAGTACATCTGGCAGACAATAATTATTGGATTAACAATGGATTCCAATGTGTTCTCCAGTGCAATCGCTTAAAAGGTTAATTAAAGCCATTTTGAAATGCAAAGGCTTGATAGCACTCTAGGATGCCATCCTCATTTAAACTAACAGAAATCAACATAATAACGGAGAGAACATTATCATCATGATGCCCAATGCATCGTAATGATTTCCAAAACCAAACATTTCCTGCTAAAAGCTCCTGTTTGAAAATCGACATACTGTACTGTACCAAAACAGCTGTGCTCTGCATGCTAGAGACTATTTCTTTATGAAATGCTAACTTTTTTTAACCTTAAAAGCACTCCTCAGATTGTTTATTCTCTGTGACTGCCCACAACATCCTGACTGTGCCCTGGGGACACTCAACTTCATCAAACAGGCGAAACAAACAGAATCAGCCACAAAGAGGGTGTCCGCTCCTGCTGCGTAGTAAAATATGTGCTTGGCAGCCGGAGCTGGAGATTTAATGTATGTGCATGTGCAGGTATGACGAATAGAAATGGATGCTCATTACTTTTTTCTTGACAGTTACATTGGAGGGTTACACCTATAACAGATTTCTGACAGAAAATAACATTCCTGCTTTTGTGGGACGTTGAAGAAAAAGGAAGGCGCTCTGTAACATTGTTTTGTGTAGCAGCAACAGCGGTGGGAGAGGGCCTCAGGGTTGGTGTGAATTATGTTTGATGAGTAAAATAAGTATCAATATGATGTCACTAGCAAAGAGAGGCACATTCTCCCAACATGCTCGGTGTTCTCAGCTCCCAACCTTACTGGAGCATCCGACACACATGCATCCATCGACTGTGGCACCAACATTTTGGTTCATGCTGGGCAGTTTTGTTGCTGTGCAGCCCATCCACCAGACCGTAGCGGACCAGTCAAGCCCAACCAGCCGGTGCAGGTTGTCTGCGCTTGTTTGTGCTCAGAATCTGGCTGTGCTACATCTGGCAGTGACCCAGCTCTAGAGCCACCTTGCCTTCTAAGTCCTGAAAGATTGATGAGCAGTCAGAGTGGAAGGGTCTAGCAGGTGCTAATGGAACCTGTAGACACATCCTGACTCGACCCGTCTCTTCCTGACTCAACAGATCCAGCTCTGATATCGTTCAATCTTCTAATTTTTCCTTGTCAACTCAGACTGCTGTGGAATGTAATGCCCTCCTCTGTCAGCATGTGTGTCACAACGATTATTCTAACTTCGATCCACAGTTTCCCCAGTGTCCTCTTTAGAGATTTAAGCAGACTTGAACTTTGAGCATCCCTAATTCAACCACTGTTAGTGAATCCTAATGTTGTTTGTAGACACATGGAATAAACAGGACTCAATGGGCTATTTGTTAGCTGCATATAGATTTTCATTGACTTTTGGAATATAGTGGATGTTCTCAAGTTAAATATCAGATCAGACTAAAAATAACACCTTACAGCTAAAGTGTATTGCTCACTTGAATAAATAATTGAATCCATAATTGGTAATAGGAAGAATGATTTTGAATATCCTCATTTGACACCTGCTTTTGCATGGTCCAATAACACCAGAGAGGTGCACATGTGCATGCTTTTTGGTGAAAGTACAAGTGCTCCACAACGAAAAATCTATCAAAAAGCAAGGCCAACCTGAACTAATGCATTGTTCCTGAATCGCAGAGGAATGGCTGATGGGGGTCAATTGTTACCGGACTTGATTGGGTTGCGAGCCAACCATCCATGTAGAGCAGAGTGCAGCATGTATGCAAAGCTCACTTTAATGAATTTCAATCTGCCACCCTGTCCCTTCAACCACCCACCCACCTTTAAAATGTACCCAAAATGGCTTAAGGAAGTGTTACGGTGAAAAATCACAAGGCTGTCAGATACGGCAGTGATTTTGATGAATTCCCTCATCAAAGGCTCGTCACGCCATATGGCAGATCTCTATTTTGCATCTGACCTTCTCCTGTTAAATACCTTGTTTCACAGCAGCAAGGTAAGCCGATAACGGCCTTCAGTAGCACTGCTGGGGCAAGAAAGCTCTCATAAACTGCTGTTCTTATCAAACAGTCTCTGTAGTGCACAACAGAGGGCTAAGAAAAGTGGCAACACAAAACCATAAACCATTAGAAAACTGGTATATTACTGCATTGGTCAGTGCTGAGCACATCTTTTTAATTCAAGATGTAATCTTTTTCCATTAGAATTAATCATATCCTGAAGGCACCCGGCTGGGAGGTATTATTCTCAATTGAAAAATACAATCTGGTTAAAGATTCCCCGCAGGATTAAGTAAAAACCCCATTTAAGAACGTTTCAGTTGCAGTATTGTTCCCCTTCCAGCTGTTAGAAAGATTCAGATTTCAGAGGTTCTAACTCCAGTTGTTACATGATTTTCCATGACAATATCTCCTACCTTTATCATGCAGATGAAGGGTAATGCATGCGGCAGATCGGTGTATTAATGTAGGAAAGTGCATATGAGAAAGCTCTACCTTGCTAAAGGATTCAAGGAGCCAAGTAACTTTGGAGTTCTGTCATGGGCAGAAAGCTCTTTCCCCTCAACTTCTAATGAAAAGCGGTACTGGTAATTATTTGATATGAGATCAAGCGCCCTCAATAATTCCCCCCTCGATGACGGAACCCCAGGTTGCACATAACCTACACAGAGTGTTTGGGACTGTGGACAGGATGGGTGTGCATGGGTGGCTTTGGAGAAGTGGTGTTTACTGGAGTGGGCTTTGAGCAGAGGGATTAGTCCTCTTCCACTTAAGCAGTGGGCAGTGGGCTCTGGCTCTGCTGTCGGAGCACCAGCACTCCACTCAGCCAGATAAAGCAGACAAAAATGGCTCCTGAAGCAGCTCACAGCATATGCTAACACACACATGGATATACTTGGATTACAAATACACATAGGCAGAAAATGCAAATATATATTTATATTTCTTGAATGCTTACTACTTGATTCATTCTCAAAAAGTGCTGTTTTTGTTGTTGTATCCTACCTCTCGTCAGTTTGAAATACCCGATTACAGTTTGCAATGTATATCAATGTGGCATGTAAATACTCATGGGATAATGGTAACACGAGCATAGAATCCCATGAGGGTGAATTAAATGGTTTACTTGTGGGTGGGATTAGAGACAAACAACAAGGGGAGTCATAAATGAAGTAGGAATAAACGGATAAGGAGAGATGGAGAAAAGAGGAGTGGAGGCGCCAGACGCGCAGAGGAGGTAGAAACGGGTTCCCAGCGAGTAATGTGAGAGCAGAGGAGGTTGTGAGAGGTATGATGCAAGGGATTGGATCTTTCAAACGGTAATCGCTTAGCTACCCAAAGGGGACAACTCCCTCTTTCCCGCTCTCTCTGCTCACTCCCCTGTCAGGATGGAACAGGCGGTGGATTGAAATGTAAAAGAGGCAGAGGATCGGAGACAGGTGGAAAATGAGAGGAGCAAAGGGCAGAGTGGGGAAGAGATGAGGCAGAAATGGTGCCGGTCCCCGCTCCACGGCAGGGTGGAGGAAGAGAGTGTGTGTGAGGTTGTGTGCTTTCTGACGTGTCCCTGCATGTGCATGTGTGCGTTCTGGTTTGTGAGCAGGTCTCAAGAGACAGTGTGTTGATTATTGTTACAGAGGTCCTATACTATTGAATCATTGGAAGGGGCCCCCTTCAGGAATTGACAGTCAGCTGAGTATCTCCCGGGAATAAGGGGAAAGTATAATGAGTGAAGAGTAGAATGATATCCATCAGTAATATAAACAGCTGGAGGTGATGCTGGGACCAGGAAGTGTTCAGTGCTCTGAATGAATTATGCCCTTATAGCACAGCATGCAGCAAGAGAGTATGGATTTGAGTGGAATTAGATCAAATGCTCAAGGGTTAAAATAAGTAGGCAGTTAGATTATAATGAGATTAAAAGTAAAACCAGAACTAGTAGAGCCATAGAATATTGAAGATATTGTTTAATCTTAAAAATAAGCACATCTCTGCCACTATAACAAAAGCCCCACATTCCTAAATGAATAATGCAATTTGAATATTTTATCATATTTACCTTACACGACATTATCTTTTGTACATTTACAAGTTAAAATATCTGCTTAACATTTATGATACAAAAATGATTTGAACAACCCTGTAAGCAAAATATTTTGATGTGGGACCTATCATTCAAAAGTCACTTGTTGATGTCTTTTCTACATAACCCTGTGTCCCCGGTGTGTCCCCGGTGTGTCGGGGAACTCACGCAGCGTCAGAAAATAAAACCCTCTCTCTTTTCCTCCGTACCCAAATCTCTAAAAACGGGGGAACAACGGAGCTAATCTAGATTTGCGTCCGATATGACGTAATATCTGAAATGTGGACCCACGGCCCGATCAGAAAGTTGCTATCAGAAACAATGCCCGACTGTTTTGGACGTAATATGGTCTGTGTTTACATTAGCATTGCTAACACTCAGAGCTAACCTGTAATGGAGAGCATGTCTGTGAAGAAGCAGGAAATAAAAAGGAACTCACCTTTCAGTATAACTGGCAAGAGAGAAAGCCTTTGAGCTCCATACTGTTTCAGAAATAATCCTTGATAATCCATGATATGGCGTTTCATCACGGCAGTATTTAGTTTAGAGCATGAGCTCAGCCCCCTCCTTTTATATTTTTTATCAATTTTTATTTTCTTAAAGCTTTATACCCGAAACCAGCACTTTTGAAACAGGAAGTGAAATAGAGGGATATGAGGCATGGCTAGAATGGGTGAGCCATTCCCGTTTGGTATTTTGTGCAAAACACTCCATAGACATGTCTTTTATATAGTTTTATATATCTGAGACCTATGCTATTGCCTAAAAATAGCATGATAGGTGCACTTTAAATCAATCAAAAATCAGCTTTGTAGGACCCCACGGAAAAAAACTGGCTAAAGTCCTAGCAATCAGCAGCACTCATTACATCCTTTCATCAATCTATTGTAAGGCAAATGATGCATTAGGACCCACTCCATCTTGTGTGCTTGATGCATGCATCATGTGCAGGCAAGCATGAATATTAAATATGAATTATTAATTGACCTGATTACAGCCATGACTCATTAACGTACATGTAGAGTATACATGATGGTTTTCAAAGAAAGAATGGCTATAAATCATGGATCGCCTGCTGTCGCTGATCGCCTACACATCAATCGGGAATGCCTTGTACAATAAACAGACAGTAATTGGGCCCAAAGAAAGTGAGCTATTTGCAGGCAGACCTTATTAAATTAAGAAAAAAGGTTCATGTTGGTCCCCAAATGGAATTGTTATATTTTCCATGTTTAAAAACATAAAACTGCTTTTTCTGAAGCCTTTGTCTTAGATCTCCTACGAATGAGGCAAGCCGCTAGATTTCATTAGGCCTTCCATGGTAGTAGGCAGCAACTTTACAAAAGAGTCTTCCTAATTAAATTAATAATGCATTGTTTGTACATTAATTTATAATCAGAAAAATGTATACAAGCGTTATTGACTCCCAAAACAATTACAAATCACTGCTGGTTAGCATAAGGAGTATACAGGGCTTTTGTTATGCAAGTAGAAGGGGCTCGGTTAATAAAAAAAAAAGTTGGGAAGCGTAAAGCAAGGGGCAGCCCCCAACAAAGTCCAACATCCACCCCAACTTCCTACTTCGTTTGGCTCAATGACAATATCCTTTTATCGCACAAGTGTCATTATCAATAAGGTTGCTATATAGATTTGTTACTTTATATTTAAAAATATTAAGTTTTTGTGCATTAACTAATATGGTTTATGCTGTCTTTTCCTTTAAAGACAGTTTCCAAAGTAACATCTGCCTTGCACTCCAGTCGAAGGCAAGAAGGAAAGCGTTCAACTCTCTAAACCTGAAAAGTCAGCTTCTAGCTGACTTTTCAGGTTTGAACCTTTCTGAAGCCACAGAGCAATTCTCACAATGTCGGTGTTTGCTTGCCGTTTGTCTTTTAGATTACACTGCCTGAAAACAGCATTATTTTTGTCTGAAAAGTAAAATTACTTTTTCTTTTCTCTAACACTTAGATACAGATGAAGAAAAAGGTAACAAGTACATTGTGATGAATCCTACACTGAAGACACGGGAGATCTCAAATTAGCGAGTCTGCAGGCTGATGTTAATAGAACAGAAATAAACCCAATTACTGTCCGGAAGCTAAAACAGTCAAAAAGCCTCTAGTATTTTTTGGAAATGATTCATGGTAATATAAAACTTGGAAGTTTTAGTAGAAGCAAATAACCGTAATGGGCCAAGCTCATTTGAGCTCTCACCCCAGCTTCCATCTTACACACATCCAGTGGGACGATAAAGGCTTCTCCAACCGGGCAAATCATTAGCACTTAACATGGGGATTAGCTCATTTTATCAGATTTCCCCTCTCTTGACTACACATGTTCTCAACCCATCTCTTTTCCAGCATTAACAGCACCATCTTCTCTGTCAGTCTTTTTTGCCTGGCAGCCTCTGAATAAGGGAGTCCTTCTTTGTTGTTGAGGTATGCTGAGAGAAGGCATCAGAAAAATTACAGACGCATGCAATAATGTCGAGAGGAGGATGGCTAAATGCTTTCAAAGACAGCATAACCCCATCATAAATCTGATGTCTTAAACACACAATAAGGAGCAGGTTGTGTTCAAAGAGCAGAGTGTCTCCCCATTATTATTTTCGATCTCCTTAATGAAATGAGTGAGGGAGGGAGTGAAGATGGTGGAGGGCCTAGTGATTTCTCATAAGAAAGAAACTGCATGAAATACACCTCAATTTAGAGTGTCTTTGTGTGGATGTCGGGGCATGTATCATGTGTATACGTGCTCACATTTATTGATCAATAACCTTGGACTTCTTGACCCCTTTTAGCACTGTCAGTCAGGCGGCTTATTCTCACCCAAACGCCCCCTCAGTGCTGATTGAATGTCAGTGTTGAGGTTGTGCAGCTCTGCAGTTCTACTTGACTCACCAGGCAGCGCTTCTTGGAAGTATTTCTTTTTTTTAATTCCCTGCCTGTGTCATGCACACTAATTCTGCACCACTGGGTAAGGAAACACTTCAGCAGAGCGCCACATGACTGCAGCCTTCATGCTGAATTTAATAGAACTGGAGATTGAAAGCTGCTTCATGAAACAACAAATTGCACATGTGACTTTTCCTGGGCATATTGACAGCAACCTAATGTGTTTGTGTTTTAGGTGCCTTTTGTGTTCTGTTGTGTGCTTAACTGATTTATGTTGCCTGTCAGCAAATAAAACTGTCACTGTTTCATCAAGTGGCTTTTAGTGTTGTTTATTTTTATTGGACTCAGTGGACCTGCTTGGAAGCCTATTTCCCACTGCTTGTGAGTAAAAGCCTACATGTTAAAAAGTAATTTTGTTGCTAAGTTGCCATGGGCCTTCTTTTCCAGGACAGCTCATTAATATCTATCATGAAAACTGTTTCATTTAGCATCTTTGAGAGACTATTGAAAAGAAAAAAAACAGCTGAGTTGCTGTCCAAGCTGTTAACTTTATATCTACTGATGTGCTAATGAATCTACCAAGTGAAGCTTTACGTTAACAGGTCATATGTGAATCAATCTCATTTCAACTAATTGTCTTCTGTTGCAGAATAGGTCGAAACCATGCGTGAAGTAGTGCACATTTAGATTTTCAGGTTTTAGACAGTTTAAAAAAATATATATATTGAGTAATGTAATGTAATGCAATTTAGCGACTTGTGTCATCTGCTGTGTTCCAGTGAAATGCATCATGTCCTCTGTATGATGAAACTTTGCAAGTGGACGGTGAAATTACCTCCACAACAGAGGCTATCTTTGGCAATCTACTGTAGTTGGCATGTGCACGTCTTCTCAGTCAACACATCCTTTGGGAACAAAAACGTGTTCAAGTTATCAAGCTAGAAAACGGGTCCTTCCTATGTGAATTTTAAAAGATCCTAACGAGCTTATCAGAACAATCTAGTCTAGATTACAGTGACAACTAACTGTATTCTCTTTGTATCGACCCAATTCTGTCAGATCCCACTTAGCCCTCTGTGGTCTGTTTGCTAAATATTCCACAACTCTAAACTGAGAGATTCCCACTAATGGATACACAAAGAGAATACGATGTAGAGAAAGAAAGCAGGTGAGTGATTGTAAAAAGAAAGAGAAAAATATTGATTATGAAACTTCAAACCCGATGTGTGTGTATGTGTTTGTGTGTTACCCAGTATTGACAGAGGTCAAATACCAGCTCCTTTGGACCCTGTTTGTGTTTGCTCAGCTCTAAGTAAAAGCTTTAGAAGTTCTTATCATCTTGCTTTGTCTTTCTCTCTCTCTCTCTTCCACTTCCTGATTCACATCTCCTCTCCTACTCCATCAACACCACTAATGAACTTGACTCCCTATGAACTTCATTAGAAAGCCCTTTATCCCTCTCAAATAGGCTTTTTACTCACACAATAGCTGAATGTAGCAGTCATTTTATTCACACTACAATGGGGACCAAATAGCTTCGATATTTGGGACTTTTTAGGATTCAAAGTCCAATGGTTTTACTCATATGCAAAACTTCTAAAACAGTTGTTTTAATGTTTAACATTGCTTTGTCTCCTTAAGCACTTTCTCGGCTAGTGCTTGATAGGCTTGTAATCAATTAGTTTTGACTGTCCTTGTAAATTGTCAGGTTCCAGGTTTTTTAGCTGCAGTTCCTAAGGGATCCTTCCAATAGCTGTGGCCTTGCAGATTTAATTCTGTTGTGATTAGCAATGTTATTAGAGCGGCTCTGTGGCTGTGTCAGCCTGATCGGTGAGGGGGACTACGAGGAAGCTGATTGGAGCGTTTGATAAAGGGTGATTAACCAAGCCACTCTTTATTTTAATATCTCTAAAATCGGTATGCACAAAAACACGAACAGCTACTCCACACACTTCTAGCTAACAGCTCCCGGTTCCATGTCACACTGGCCAATTTTAATGGAAAAAACACAAGACAACAGATAAGAGATAGTCCCTGAATTTCCACCAAGGACAAGATTGTAAATTGTTTTATATTCAGAGAAAATGGTGGCTACACTGCCACTGACAGTTTTTGTGTGTGTGTAATTTATTTTAACTCTGACAGTATCCCATACTAGACCTTGGAGGACATCAGGACACATCCCTTAAATGGTTTTGAGATGCCCTTGCTGCAGTGCTGTTGGGCAATATCAGTGCCAGGGACAAACCAGCACCTGTTCAAGTCAGAATTGTGTCCCAAAGAGCACCGATATGCCAACTTTGGCTTTCTGGCTTAGCTGAGTAAAGGCTGACATCAACAAAAGCAGCAGACGGATCTTTGGCTGCAAAGCCTTTGGTGTTGTATTCCCTTTTATCAGTAGGATGTTTGTTTTCATGGATAGCTGCAGCAGAGGTCACAATCGCACAGAGAAACAAAGAACAAGTGGAAGACTGGAGAGTGTGGAGTTTGTTTTGGTGTGTGTCACCAAGCAGGCCATTTAAATGTTGGAGTTTACCTTGATAAAGACAACCAAAGGAAGGGATTAACAGTGTGTACAACACACAAACAGTACAATTGAAAATGCAAACAGAATGTGAAAAGCAATTAATTAGCTGGACTTTCCCAGAGGAGTGGTGATAAAGTCCAACACTGAGAAAACATTGTCAGCAGAAACAGAGAAGAGATACACCTATAAATGTGTCTTCTATAATTGTAACTACTTTCAGCTTTCTCTACTGCCATGTATTTTTCCTCAGGGACTACATGTGAATCTTTTCTTGTGCAAAAAGACCATGTCTGTTTGATCAATCACATAAACAGAAATGTGCAGAACTAATTAGAAAATGTCCCTGAGTACTTGTATCTGCATGGATCTCTTGTTCTGTATTGATCTTTATTTAGCAATAAATAGCCCTCTGGCTGTGAAGAGCGTTGTGTAAGAACTGTGGAATACTTCGCATTTGTCACTGTTGGCTGATCCAAAGCCCTGCTTGATTTTATTCTGTGTAGGTAAAGCAGAACGGCCCGGTGCGAAATGGCAACAAATTATTGAGTGAGCTCAGGCTTTTACAGGGATGAATCAAAGATAGAACATTACCCTCAACCCCAACCTCATGTGAAGCCAGTCATGCACATTACCAGGCTGGGATATGATTATTTGAGTACCATGAGCAAAATGTTGAAAGCTTTTAGTGATGTTAGAAACAGCACATTTAAACATTTCCGCCATTCTAGCTGTGAGTAATCATCTTCTAACTTGTTCAAGGATAGCAATAGCTTGTCCCTACGCTGTAACACTGTGTTATACAAAGGCAATGGATGGATATATGTATACTTAGAGACATGGGAGGTGAGTCTACTGTATGTAAGCTGGGCTTTACACGAAGAAAGCAGATAACTCTTGACCTATAGCAAGTAAGTGAGAGACCTGAGAGAAAAATAGAAATGTGATTAGAAATCCCTCCATTACCTAACACTGCTCCTTGAGCCAGGGGTGGTTATGCGGGTCACTCTATAAAATCTTCCAATAGGGCTAAGGGAAAAGACTTATGACAAACCCCAAGATGTGGCAGAGCTTGCACCTAGAGGGAAGTGAGGGAATGATGAATGCTTTAGAGGCTGGTGCTCCAGGAACTGGGATTTTACAGGCAGTGGTTGAATTGGACCAGACCGTCGCCAGACACCGATCTCAGGAGGAGGGAATCTAGGCTGCACACTGAACAAGAGTTGTAAGGCTCGGCTGGCTCTTCAGTTGCTTTAACATTCTCAACAGGTTTTTCAAAGCAGAGAGTCAAGGCAATTATTAATTATGGCTTTTTTTTTCTCCTGGCAAAAGCACTAAGGAAAAATATGTTCACATAATATGCAATAGTGGAGAGGTGTGAAGGTTACCTGATCTGAATTAGGCCGTTTTGTTCTCAGTTTCAAGGCACAATCTAATTATTTAATCATAGGCACTGTGAATTACCTGGAAAAAGTGTATACAAATAAAGTAATTTCCTCTGTCACCGAAACTGAATCCATACTATTACCAATTTTCAATTTCATTTCAAATCAGTCTTTTACTGTGTGTTATGTATAACAGCCAAACCTTGGTGCAGTAAAAAAAATCACTATAAAATCAAGTAAATAGGACAACGCATTGTTACTATTTACAAAGCGTATCAGCACCATTTAAATTGATGTCTCATTTCAAACTTGTTTTGCAAAAAATAAGGCGGACTCCTTCGAAATAATGTATTATCTGGTGCTTCTATAACCTATGCAAACGTGTGAGGAATATAACTGATTCAAGAAAAAAGGGAGTCGTGAGGAAAGGAAAGAAAGTTACGACCTTGAGCAAGTCCTTGGTCTTGGATGTATTTTCTCTCCATTGGTTAAACTGCTATACAGCACATTCCTCTTTAAATAGGGACAAGATTGTGTTTGCCAATTGTTCAGCGAGTTCATGCAATACTCAGTAGATCCATCTATGCCCCCCTTTTACAAAATATTTCAAGATGTGGCTAAGCCAAAACATCGTTTTACATAAGGCAATTTCAATAACATATTGACTCGCTCTTTCTTTTTATGTTCCGTCTTCCCTTGCTCAGTTTTCCCATTTTCTATTGTCTTGTCACATTTCGCTACTCCATCTATCCATCTCTGCCCTTCCTCTTACATTCTTCATTCATCCACTACTTCACGCACAAAGAAACATGTCTTAGCTCTCAAAGAATTGTGCCCATGTACTACAGCTGACACTAGTCCCTCAGTTTCTCAGCTGATGAAATATTTAAACAACATTTCTGTTCCCATGTAATTGAATGCCAACATGCCCTGCACACAGAATCAAAATGGTGTGTGGGATTCAGTCTGTCCGAGGTCAGCGATGTTTTTGTAAAACCCGGCCGATTGGAAAGGGATGGGTTAAGAGTGAGAATGCTTAGCGTGGGCATGTCTGCTGCAACAACACTATAAGTAATTCATAGATGCCCTTTTCCTTGAAATTCCAGACAGGGATGGCTCACATACAATAATAACATCACAGCAGTACACTTTGCATGTGGTTCATTGATTGGTGAGCAGGGATGCCAGTAGGGATGACATTCATCTATAACACTGTATGTAGACTCAGTCAGCGGCTATGTAACGTCACAATCTTTGTACGTGTCTGTGTTTGTTTGCGTATTTGTGGCTGCAAGGTAAACGCCACTGCCCAGCTGTGCTGCATGTGTTTCCCTGGGCGATTCATCGATCAGTGATATGGCCTCTACAGTGACTGTCTAGACGTGGCAAGGTGGTGAGGAATACAGAGATGGAAAAGATTAGAGAAAAAAAGGATTGAGGCAAGGTGTTATTAACGTGCAAAATGGCAGCACAGCTAAAGTATTATGCTTAGGGTGAGGAGAACAGTCTAGAGAGTGAACATTTAATGTAAATACCACATGTGATACTTTGCCAGTCTGACAGAGTGAAACATACCTACATAAGTATTCATAGTCCCCTCAATGTGTCTCCTATGCGGCTGCTTTTATCACGCAACCTCCTGTTGTACTGGTAAAATCTTAAGTGCTGGTAAGCCATGAAGCATGTAATCGCAACATACAGTCACACAGGGGTCAGATCTGCTGGATAAAGGGTAGGGAAAGGGTAGAGGAGTCGAGACAGGGTATTGTTTCATTATTTACCCATCAGGAACATTTCTTCTTGCTGCTTGATTTTGAAATCTGACCTTGGACCTGTGTCATATCGCTCTTGTCCTGAAGGCAGTCCTCCTGGCCTGGAGGGTGCCAGACTTGCTTTAGATCCTCAGAATCCCACTGGAGCAGGTTTGGGCTAGCTATGGACTCATCTGTGCAAAAGTCAAATCATCACCTGCACAATTTATTCTGAATCATAGGTCACCCACTATCCATTCCCATTTGCCTTCAATATTAGATTTCCGTTTGATTTGATGGGAGCTTTTTTTGTAAAGAGAGAGAAAGCCACTCAGATTGCAATTTAGAGAGGCAAAGCAAAGTAATACATTCACAAACCGGAGACTGCAAACAGAATTACTGGGATGGTGAGCCTGGTGGTGGTAGGGATCAGCAATGAGAGCCGGTTTCACACCTATCCATATCAAAGGGTTTCAAGGCAGGAGAAGGAGCTGTGAGCTTCTGAATAGCAGAGAGGGATCAGTGATGATTAAAGCTAACCTGGGCCTAGCAAGATGATCTGCCACACAAGAAGACTGTGTGGAACTCATGCTAACGTTGCTGATTGATTTTCCAAGCTCCGGGCTTTGGAATGTTCCCCTGCTTTGTGGGTCTTGAAAAGGAGAGGTGAAATTAGATTTTGATTTACTATCATTTTGTCTTGACCAGTATAAAAGCCAGGGGTTGCTGTTTTTTTAAGAGGCACAATGTCTTGGAACCAAATGATAACATGGGTCAATAGGGTTAGCTGTAAGCGTACTTGATAAACAGATTGTTTTGTTTATTTTCTTCAAAATGGTAACTCCCTCTGACTTTTACAGTTGGAGGCACTGAGTTTGAATCTATTAATCACTATTATATCATGTGCACAGTTGCTTTGCTTCATGAATCTGACAGATCATCTGCCCAAAATGATTTCACACAAGCACATGTGTGTGCATATTAATGGGGCGTCATGCCCGCTGAAGAAGCTCAAAGCTCTTAATAACCCTTCCTCCTTCCCTTTCTCACGCTCTCCCTCCACTGGTAGCAGGCTACCCGTTGCGTTATGTAAATAATCTTTGATTTGAAACCGCCTGCCATAAATCATCATTAGTAGGTAGAATAAGAGAAAGGAGCTATTTTCTGATACCTAGGAGCCGTTTTATCATGTAGAGGGATAGGTTTGAAGTCACGGGGAAAGTACTAATCTGCACCTTGCAACCAACTAAAGAGTATTATTGATGGCTTTTACAGTCATTTGAATAAAAGTGCAACCCAACCCCTCCATTAATGTATCTCCTAGACATTGTAAGACACTCAGGGCTCATTAGCTTCCGGGCTAGTGTATGAAAACAGACTGCAAATCATTTCAATGTTTTCTCTTATTTCTCATTATGTTGCTCACTGGGCTTCCAAACATCTGTTTTGACAAAGCACTGGATGTATTTGCTTGGCTGCTGATACGATAACAAGCATTGTCAAAGGTCCACTTATTGATTTTATTACAGCTTATTCAGGCACTCAGTATAAAATGCTTTAAAAATAGATTGCGTCTATATTTTATTTATTTGCAAAGAGACTAAAATGCACTCTCACTTAATGTGACATCCATCACTGAATATGTTAAACCATAGCACATTTTGTGGGCTAGCCATACATTAAAAGTGTCTGGTATGCTTAATAGCCACACTGTATCAACCCATTGACACTGTTGTCCCATAAGAGCCTGCATCCGTTGCAGACATTTTAAAATGCCGCCGTATCTCCCTTTACATCAAGTCCTTATTCAGTGCTTACCAGAGTACATTACCCACTGATACCGCATATGAAGCCCATCACAGAAATTATTTCAAGGCATCCATGATTCCAGAACGTCTGATGTAACATGTCAGCACATTCCCTTCACACTGAATATCAGTGGGTACCATTCTTCTAAGTTTCAATCTCTCTTGGAACATTTAAAAGTGGAGACACTGCAGAAATAGCACAGTGTCGAATGGTGTTTATCGCGAGCAAGCGTTTCAGCGCATAATCCATAGGGCCATTCTTGAGAGCATTGTGTGTGTGAGTGTGTGTGAGTGTGAGTGAGACATTTCCATCCTCTGAGTATCAGATTCATCTCATCTCTCTTCATTACCATTACACACCCATCCACGGCGAACTGAACCCCTGGCTGTGGAACTTCACACAGTATTACTCTGCAGTCTCCCATCTGCCCTGGCAACTTCCCCCTGCCACTCAGGCCTAATCTACCCATATTACTTTCCCTCAGGCTTCATCTAAGTGTGACTGATAGGGCCAACACAGGGAAACAAACAGCAGGCCTAGCATCCAATAGGATTAGGGGCTGTGAAGCATCGGCACAATCTCTCTTGCTCTCCCTCCCTCAACAATAGACCAGCTCAGCTCTTCTGCATGCATGTAGGAGTGACTTTAAAGAAGCTGCCAAAAAAGACTTGAATGATTGTGTGCTAGATTGAAAACCTTAAAGCCAAAGACGATTTTCTTAGCTGGTCAACAATGCTAGTGGGTCAACAGCAGACATTGGGGGATTCTGTAACAAATGTACTAAAACTGTTTGGGTGGAGTGAGAGGACCACTGATGTCAGACTGCGCTCACAAAGCTTGTCTTGCTCCTCTATTATTCACACCCACCAGTGACGCCATGTTATAGAGAAAGAGAACACTGCTACAAAATGAGATTGGGGTTAGATTTCACGAGGCTCCTGAGTGCTCTTACTGTACAGCCCAGTGCTGCTCAGTTACGGGTCATTAGGAACGCCTGCTCCTGTCGTGCACACCACCAGCCCATTAGCTTGCCGCCTGGTGCAGGATGTTGGTTGGCTGGGCGAGGCTTAGCAGTGATGGAGCTATTCCTGGCTTACACAAGGTACTGTATGCTGTAGAAATACAATAATGAGCAATGTATGAGTTTTGTTTTAAAGGTCCCCTATTATACTGTTTTTCATCAATATATTACAGTATAGGTCTCCGATATATACAAACATGTCTCTGAAGTGTTTGGCTTGAAATACCAAACAGATCGTGCATTGTAGCATCCCATAATCCCCTCTGTTTCAGCCCTGTTTCAAAAGTGCTGATTCTCTGTCTGTTACTTTAGATGAAAATAAGGAACCACTCCCCACGCCCATCTGCGAGATATTTGGTTAAAAAGAACACAATGGTGATCTAGGAGGAGATTCAGGTGATAAGGTGGGGGGTGTTACCTTGGTTGATTATTGGGTAATGATAACACAAGCCAAAAAAATCGTTATGACACCATAAAGTGGACAAAATCTGATCAGCTCATTTTCAGATGGATATATTTGTTATATAAATGGATCAGGACAAAAAGTGAGCAAATGTTTTTTCCTGAAACTTTCAGAATCTCTTTACACAGAAGGGACACATGTTTATGTATAAAAGGCATGGCCTGCCCTTTTTTGATAGTTCAATCCAAATAACTGTTATTTTAATGTAGGATGTTACACTATATTGAAGTTAGAAAGAGAAAGTGCCTCTGGTGCTGGCAGAAGAAGAAGAAAGTCTTGCTCAAGGCCACTTCAGCAAGGCAGATTCTAGTTGACATGCAGGCTTGAACTCATTGACTGTAAAAGAACATGGAAATGAGGTATGTTATAAAAGCAAATATATGTGAATGTTGGAGATGGGAAGAGCGTATTTAGCTGGTACATAACAGTTTGTATGGGCGAAACAAATTACTATATGAAAATAACACTTAATGACATGTCTGGTCTATTTTTTAAACCAGCGTTATTTACATGCAGAAGCCTTTGTAAGCTTAAAATGAGTTAAGCCTCACTGTGACCGCACTAAAAGCTCTACTAAGTCAAACTAAACGCATTATAGAACACAATGAATAAGGTTGGCCCACAACATAAATACCACCATGTATTCTGGTTGATATAAACATTTTATCAAATGCAAAAGCACATTCAATAAACAACCTTTCCAATCAAGATGATTTCATCACTGACAAGGATGCACAAGGCCAGGTCACACTGCAACAACAGCAGACATGGCTTGTTATTAATAATGGTCAAAGAAAACATATAGGACATAAGCTGGTACACAAATGAACGATGGCTCATGCACACATTATTCAAACAGCAATACCAAGGTCACAAATTGACGGTTGATAGTGTATTTATGTACTCACCAGGCCAGAGAAGAACACTGTTGTAATGTTCGCTATGCTTCCCACGGAGTTTCGTTTTCGAGCTTTGTCTATCCTTAGGAAGCTGTAGCCGAAGGGGAAGAACACAATTCTTATTCAGCCGATGTGAAAGGCAAAAAAGATAAACAGCCGTTTGAATAAGTCCAGAAAGCATCCTGATATGGCCTTATTAACAATAGACCAAAGATGGATTCTATGTATTATTATACAATATTTTATATGTAATGTATTTTAACAGCATCATCGAAATATTTCCATTTTAGGTTACTTAAATCAAAAAATTTAAATCAAGTCCACCAGCTGCGAGCAAAGCCACAGATTTCAAATGTGACGCCAAACCCTCATAGTGGCTCATCTTCAGGGCCAGCACTTACAGGACATTGTGGCAGATATCCTCATAGTAAAACAACAAAGAAAATATAATACTTACTGGGGGAAAAGTGTCGGATTGCTGGGTTGCAGGTATTGTTTGCTGCAGGTGCACCAGGAAGAGTTGTAGGAGAAGAGGAGAATTGCTGGAAGAAAGAATATTTTTAAGTTCACTATATATATCATTATTTCATAAATTCGGCAACAATAAATGTAAAATACATACACATCATAAAATGTTTAGGTAGGAGTTCATGAACTGAAATATAGTTTGTCTATCCCAATGCCAGGAAACTAACCCATGTGGGCAAATCTATGAATGTGCTGAGAATACAAATATACCAGGAGGGGGAAAAGCCTACTTTAAAAACTGTGAACAGAACAATTTCTATCAACTGCTTCCAAATGAGGTCTCTCCATGGGTGCAACTTTTAGTGAGTGTGGCTTTCAGGGCTCAATCTCCCCTGCACTGCGAAGTTCATGCATGATTGAGACTAGTTTTGCTTCATGAGGCTGTGGTTTAAACTTTCATTTCTGAAAGAAAATAAATACAGTTCCAAAGACACATAGTTACATTTTGTCTACCATGAAAACAACTAAATAAAATGAACTTTAACCATTAAGCTGATCAATTTGGTTCACTCGAAAACAAGGATTTACAATGTTTATCGACTTTCTTTTGAATACAATTGTGTTAGAACCATGCCTTTTTAGTCATGGGATGAGTTGCAGAATCTTAGAGCACTTTGAGCTGGTATTTTTTTTTTTTTGCATTAAACTATTCTTAGGTTGGTTCATCTCACCACGCTACACAGCCCGAGGCTCTTTCTTACAACAGACTTATTTTTTCTTTTTAGATATTCACTATATTACTTTTTAATGAATTGTTTTTCCATCTCAGTGACTTACAAAAGCACCTTTTTGGGCGGAAAGGATTCTGAGCTGATGATGATTAACTATCCGTTATAGGAGGTCAGCAAGCAGGAAATGAGCCTTCATATAAACCTGTTTCAAATGCAGCTTTGCCGTTATTGCACTGGTCGGACTGTTTAATGGCTTTTATTGACACTGTCATTATCATCAAGCACGTATTTACTAAGGCAAATAAGAAGGTTTCAGATTAAGGGTTCAAATGTAATCTTGACTACAGGTAAGGTACTAACATTATAGTTGCTAATGAAACTTTACATGCAAATGATCTTGTAATGTGTTATAACCTTTATACCATTAGAGGCAACAACCTTTAACATGTATTATATCTCATTAGCAAATTATATCCTGCATTATTAATGGATGGATGAAAGGATGGAGCAATGGGTGGGCAGGTGAATGTTTGTGTGACTAGAATTGCTACATGTCTGTAAAGTAAGTTTCCATGTTTTGTTTCAAAGAACAACATGAGCTTAGAAAATTCAATCTGACCTTGGAGGTGGAAGATCTTCTTGTACTTCCTTTTCCTCAGTTCACACATCAAGAATACATGATATTGTTTTTTGGAAGACATGCTGTTAAGAGCCTCTTTTCTACCTGACCTGCATCATTTTATTACATTTTAAGACATTGGCTCTATCCGACTCTTGACTTACCATAACATCTCAAATTGACTATAACACTTTAGTTTCTCCAATTACAAAGAGCCGTTAGAGGATTACCTTTTAGTAATTGCACTCTGCAATACTAATGACGCTGGGCATTATCAGGGTTCCTGATATTCCTGGATATAATATATGTTTTCGATTAAAGTAGTGAAGCAGAAGGCTTCAGCATTACTTTGTCTATCAGGAAAGAGAGGGTGTGTAGATAATAAGCAACACTTCTCAGACACTTAATTATTATTTGGACCTGTCTTTGCATTTTAATATCATGTACAGTGTATTTCGACAAGGAAAGTGATTACATTTGACATTGCACATGCACCAAAGGTTATGAGCAAATTCTTTCTGATTTCACAAAACTAGGAGAAAAAAAAATCCAATAAAGCTTAGCTGTGCCCCAGAATGAGAAGATGTTAAAACGGGTTGCTTTTTCATTTAGGCTCTACCTCTTTTCTCCCTCCCTATTCCTGTTCCCTTATTACCCTGCAGCTCAGTAGGAGGGGAAATGATTCGGCTTCAGCCAGCTCAGTAGTAAGGCTGACTGACTGAGACCTATGGCAAGGGGTTGTATTTGTATTTGAGACTTGGCTGGAACACGAAGATCTAAAATGGAGGGAAATGTAATTGTATTCATAATTCATTTCAAGCATCCCTCCGGCCTCAAAGTCATCTCCAGCATTACTGTATTGTCTGTTTGTTGCACCCCATCAGCATGCTCATAAAGGTTTTGCTGTGTTTGTGAATACAGTACGGGCATCTGAATGTGTGGTCTCGTGTGCACACGGCTGTGAATGTCCTGTCCCTTGTGGGCGATGTGAGTTTTTTTCCAGATGGCTACCAGTGAAACTCAGTCTTAATCGTGGCCCACACCTGTCCTCTCAGGGGTAATGACAGCATCCCACTCCTCTCTCTCTCCCATTTGATGTCTCCTTCCACTATCCTGCACTCCTCGGTCCTCTGTCACTCCCCATGTTTTTCTCTTCTCAGTCCTGCAGGTGAGTATTTTCAGCTCTGACTCAACCCCCACCTCCCCTACTGTCCTCTCTATGACAGGACCATCATTAATCACCACCCTATTAGCACTGACATTAAACTGCATGTGTTTACCATTTCCCTGCTCAACCATCGTCATTATGAAAATATCACACATTGGCTGTTCTTCATAGTCATACTACACTTTCAAGAGGTGTTAGTGCAGGCGGGGGGGGGAACTGTGTCTCCATGCCATCCCAAAGATGACAAACAGCACAAATTGGCTTTTATCATGTCTCAAAAGTGTAATTACAAACACAAGAGAACAAAAGAGTGAGTTAAATAACGTAAACAGAAACATTGAAAGAAACTAAAATAATGTAAGGCTCAATGCTTTTCAAAACACTATGTGTGTATCAGTTCAAGACATGTTTAATCTCTGATAACTATTTTATTTATCTATCATTTTTTACTTGTAATATTATTTCCCATGCTGCATTTTACTTTCTCCTTGTCACATACCTTATATTAGATGTTTAAAATCCTTGTACACTGTTAATAAATCATAACCCTAAAACTTAGGAGAGGTATTCTCAGATCAGCTAAATAAAAATAAAATGATACCCCTAACAAAGTACAGCAAAGGTGTATTGGATAAAAGTAATGGAACAAAGTCCCCTAATGACAACTTTGTATTTACACATGAGCTAATTCGGCTCAGGCGTTTAGACAGACTGAAAAAAATCACAGGAATGTGAAAAAGTTACATGATGGAAATGGGGAAATAGATAACTGATTTTAATGCAAAGTACAGCCAAGACAACAGTGAAAGTTGAATAGTTGTACGCAAACATAGCGCTACTAAATTGTAAATGGTAGGGTACAATATTTGTATTATTAATTTACGTGTGATTTTAAACAGAGCAAGTAATTAAGAGATTTAAAATCTTTCCATTTCTAAAATCCATTTGCACCATTACGTTTTTATTTAATCATACTTTCAATTATTCAAATTGCCTTTCAATTGCAGTTTTGGGACTAAAAAAAATATCATGCATCAAGCTTTGTTCTTAGTCATCAACTAAACTATTTTCTGCAATTAATACTACAATATGTTAGTGTTTATCATTGCTGGTATTTTCAAGACATCGTTGGAACTGAAATTGGCCCGAATGGCGGCATTCATGATTCTACATAGAACAAACTGCCACGTCTCAAAACACTGTGTTAAAAAATATATTGAATCACTGAATCATAAAATCTATTCAAACAGGTGTCTCATTTGACCATATTATGCATTTCTCCACGGTCATTTCCGCCACATTTTTATTTAATAATCAGGTTTCTATTATAGTCTAAGGCAATACCTTCCTCCCACATATACCCAACTTCCTGCGGACGTGAACAGAGCACCAATTACCCTTCCTACTATACATACATGTGGTAAACCAATTATGACATGTCCTTTAGCTGCAGTGGGCATCAAGGTGGTTAATACCATGAAAATAATGACTGATTCCTCTCTAAATAAGATCTAAATGAGCTGGTGCGCTCGGCTGATCTGCTGAGGATAAAAGTGCAGGATGTTGGCTAATGGTTCAATCTCTTGGTGTCTTTGGACAGGCTGTGAAAAAATGTGACGCAGTGCTCCCCTTGGGTGTTGCATGCTTCACTGAGCACTTTCTGACCTTTATATTTACTGTAAGAGGCTTTTAACCAGTACTGTGAATCAAGAAAGTGACATGCATCCATGAATGACTCTTTTCTGTGTGTCTGTAGCATCTCCTACAGGTCAGACAAAAATTGTTATTTTGCTCATGAGCAATATTTACACCTTTTAGCTTGAGACTGGGTCAGGCCAAAGCAATGTGAATGGCCTGCACCTTGTGTGTACAAGCTGTGTATTAATATTAAGCCAAGAGTGAAATGCCATCTGCAAAGTAGCCATCATAAGGCTGTTGGTGCAGGTCCAGCAGGTCTGAACCAGCTAGTCTAAATGTCATCTGCTGGCCACTGCTCGAGACAGACTGAATAAAACCCCTGCCAGTCCAATGAGGGGGTGGTATAATATGGCCTCTGCTCTGACACAGCAATCAATAGACCCCGTCTGTGGAGGGAATACTGTGTCCCTTCCAGGACCCATGTGGGACAGGCAGAGCTGCAACCAGAACCCGGTGCCAGGCAGGGCGGATTACAAAAGGCAGGTTAGGAAGGAGGCACGACAGAAGCCAGTGAGTCACAGCTTACCCAAACAGCATGGCCCAATATAGTCCGTCTCGCATTTACTCTCTCTCTCACAGACCACACACTCATAATGCTGACACATGTATGCAGGGATTTTCAGACATAATCTGCCTTGCCTTGTGCAAAGCTTTAGCGCTAGTCACATTCCTCACTTACCATGCACCCATATGGATACAAACAAACACAAACATGCAACCCTGCACAGACAAATGCTCATGCTCTTACTGTCTTCCTTACTCCATCACCATTCATTCACTCCCTTGCTGGTGTTGTTTTGCCAGTGTCGCCACTCATGGCTGTGTCTCCAGCTGGGACCCGTCCATCCACACTATCCATCTCAGCCACTGACTGGGAGCCAGGAGGGATGAGCTGCCTGTCAGCAGAGGACTTGGTAAAGGGATTCATAGCCTTTTCAATGCCCTCTCAATCTCTCCTCGTTGTCTTGTTCCAGACGGGCCCTCTAAAGTTTTTGTCAGGACTCCATGGCCAAACCACAGTCAGACTCAAAAGGCCATCCAAGAGGAGGATTAGGTCTCTTGGCTCAGACACACAGAGAGACAAGACAGTTCATTTTGATATATAGCTCTTGTGAGACAAAGCGAACATAGGGACTCTGTGACAGCATGCTCTCTCTCTATTATATATATATCACCCTCACCTTCTATGTGTGTATATATATAAACACATAGAAGGTGAGGGTGACTGAGAAAAGGACATTGAAGAGGAGCAGCAAGGAGCAGAAGATGAGAGGCAGGATGGAGATGGATAGAGACATGGCTGGTACACAGATAGAGGCATATGAAGTTGAACTGATGATGATAGACAGGGAGATACAGAGAGCGGGCCTGCCCTGTCCTAGCGTGTGTCTCTGCCCTGTCTGAGAGGGTTACTATAAGTGTCACACCAGCACTTTAATAATACACCAGTCATGGAGTTAAAATGGATAAACATATAAAATATTCATCAAACTGTCATGGAAGAAGGTAATGGTGTGAGTATATGTGCAACCCTGCAAAGTGACCTGCAATGTTTGTCCTTTGGTGTAGAACATTACGGAAACTACAATTTACAAATCACAGTGCTGGCTTAAAAATAACAAGTTCCTTGCCGATATCTCATACTGTAGGTCCAGTAAAGTCTGCTTTTGAGACTGCTGATAAATAGTGAATGTAACATAACACTTACTGTTAGAGCTGTCAATGGTGAGGCATGGGGCCACGGCACAGCCCGTCTAAAACAATTCACAGCAACAAAGGAACATTTAAATCGTGGCATTTTCTTTTATGGCAAACACCAAATAAATCCATGCTTTTGTCATCAACCTAGACAGAATGCAGAGTTATTAATAAAGATACAAATGTGGAGACACACGATGGATGCAAACACACATGCATTTTACACATAAATAATCACACACACAAGCGCCTTAACATATCTTAAGTGAAAATAGTGCCCAGTCTGCATTCTTTAAAAGCTTCAGTGCTCTCACAGTTCAATTAGTGGAGCCAAATCCATCTCTTGTCCAAGTCCCAGTAGGCCTGTCAATCTCACTGGCAGGACCTGTCACTGCCCTGCTTTTAGCTTGACAGCCCAGTATACACATATGCACTCATACCCACATCAAACATGGAAGTCAGACACACACACACATACAGTACACATGCACTAAGGCTCAAGTAATTCACCTTTCACCTACACACACGAAAAACATCGACCCACATGAACATGTACACCCACACATATTTCTAAATAAGTGGAGCATTGTGAATTAGCAAGATCAAGCCATTTAAGTAAGCAAATTAGTATATTGCAATGGCAGGTAAGCTGTAGGGATACATGAGAGTCAGAGTGATGAGAAGAATCGAAGAATGTTGTGAAATGGGGCAGAGCCTGGGGGATGAACAGACTGTTGCAGTGGGATCGATGGTGTGCCAGGAGGCATGGTCAAGAGGAACCCAGGCAGTTAAAGTTTCAATGAGGTTTATGGCTCCATCGTCCAACACTGTGGATCCTGTCATGAGAGAGAAACAAGTTTGCCTGGAACAATTTTCGGGGGTGGGGGGGGGGGAGCGTTGTGAGAATTGAGGAAATCTGGAGAGGATGGTTAAATACACCTGTTTATGTGTCACAGGAAATTATATTACGGGAGAACGACGTCTGGTCTTTGTTCCTGAAATCACAATCTCCAAACCAATCAGCTATCTCTTTGATGACAGATACGCCTCTGACGGCAATGGGAAACATTTCAGGGGTATCAGTAAAGCCAGTTGATATTGTCTATAGTCTGATGAGCAACATGAGATACGAGAGTGGTGTTGAGAGACAGATTGTTTCAGAAGCAGACAGTTAAGAAACACATTTGTAGCTATTTTGAAGATAATCCATTGTCAATTGGCACGTCAGTCTGTATGTCCAATAGTAAATCACAGTCAGGTTGCCACTCAACCAGACGCTGCAGCCAGGATAGCTTTTTTTCAGACTTCTAAACACTAAGGTTATTTGCTACGGGCTTCAGCTTTTAATTAAAATACATCTCAAAGAGTGGTATCAATAAACGTATCTAGCTCTGCTAAATAACAAACCAAAATGCAATTGCTGTAATGAAAAAACATCTGTGATTGTTTCCTTTGAATTAAATGCACATGTGCTCCTGGCTGATGGCCAATATAGGACAAATTACTTCCTGTCTTTATGTTACTCTTTTCACCCCACACTGCTGCTATTTTACTATCCATAGGACCCACTGTTACACAGGACAAGTAATAAGTGAAGGAGATTGACTGGGTTGGGAACTGAGTTTTTAGCACCAGTGAATACACAAAAGCAGAATATTGGCAAGTGGAACTGGAGAGTTCAGGGGACACATTTGAGGGAGAATAAACTGGACAGTGGCTGTAAATGTTATTGTCCCATTAATCAAAGTGACAGCTCTCGTGCCCATCACATGCGGGAATTGTCTCTGGTGACATAAGTAGGTGGAACAGGCTTGGAATGAGCCGCTCCTATCAGTGGACGACAAAACTGAAACTGACCCTCTTGCTCCCATCTATTTGAGGACGTGCAAGTTGAGCTGCAAACTGTAATTTAGCTTGAGTAATGCATCTGCAATTTCATGCTGGCTTTGCTCTATTTTGAGGACAATGGAGGCAGCAAGTAAAAAATGTAATAGATAGATTCCTTTGTCATCGTGGATTTGTTTGGAACAGTGGCTGCAGTTCTATTCAGGAGGATTGGTTTTAACAATGCTGCCCAGGTTCTTTGCTGTTTTTCCAGTGAAAGGAGTTGCCAGAAAATCAATCAAGGGAGGCATGACTGCAAATATATATTTACGTTGAGCACCAATCTTGCTGCATAAACACCAATTAATGTCCCAGGTCTAGAAGGCAGACATTATTTATTTATAAATTACCTTTTCAATCTTGCAGACAGCAAAATGGTTCTGCTAATGCTCGCCGGTGTCATCTTTTGGTTGTTGTGACGCTTATTTTTGACACTTCAGCTGGTATGACGCAGGTATGACGAGAGAGAGCCAGAGAGGAAAATACGGCCCCTGATATTTTAAGATAAGCATCAAATAATGAACAATTTTGTTTCAGTCTGAAAGTGATAAATTCTTCATATAAGTGCAGTTCCATGGTTGATGTGGGGCAGTTCTGCAGTAAGTTTTCTAAATAGCTCCAGTCTCCAGGGATTCACCAAAAACAGGCATTCGACAGAGGAGTTTCCCAGTGAAATATTTGAGAAATTCTCATTAAAGAGAGCCTGAAAAAAGGCTGCTAAAGAAGCAAAAAACATGATTGCATTACTTGCGTAAAAAACGTGGCTGTTTTATTATTTCCTTTCCTAATCCATCCTCGTCTCTTCCTTATCCATTCTGCGTCCGCCCCATTTTCTTGCAACAATTGTTTTACAATTGTGCCTCCTTGTGAGAGGTATACAAAGCATATCTGTTTTTTCTTGGGGGCTACGCCCATAGGAGCACCCTGTTATTTTGTCTATTTTGTCTACTTCTGCTTTTTATTGCACCACCATACAACAAACTAAAAGATCAAAAATCAATCAGTCAACAAGACAAACCACCTGCTCCCAAAGTAATACAAAAAACTATGCACTGTACAACTTTCTAATAAAACAGGTTGACACACACACACACACACACACACACACACACACACACACACACACACACACACACACACACACAAACGTACCACAACACACAC